>NW_007112310.1:0-1865 GCF_000164805.1 Carlito syrichta
ATATAGGCAGTCGAGTACTGAGGAGGTCCATCTTTTTGTGAAAAAGGCACAAGTGTAGTCTGGGTCATGGCTGAGAATAATCACACCCCAGGAGAAGATGCTGAGTCTGCAGTTTGACTGTCCACAGTCCTCAGACCCCCAGTTGAGTTTTCCCCTAGCCACAGTTTCTGGTCCTTCTTGTCTCTGCATTTTAACTGCCTGTGTCTGTTGGCAACTGCTGGACACTACAGAGGATATGAACAAAGAGTGAGCCCAAGAGATGGAGGGAATATTGGACCAAAGAGACTGACTGGGGCAGAGTAATTTTTAAGTGCAGAAGTAATTTCCTCGGTTGGAAATTAAAGAAGAGATGGGGCCATAACATGTCTGGATTTCTTATCTTGGAGAAGAATGTAAGCTGTGGATTAGCAACACTGTAGTAGCTTATGATAAATATTTTAGGTTGTGGACTTTGGGATGTCTGGGGGACAGTGTGTTTGGGGTTCTTGTTCATGCTCTGTTGAATCAGTCTTGGGCATTAGATGAAAGTCCCTTAAATTTTTCAGGCCTCATTTTTGTAATATATAAAACAGCAATAAGAGATGCTTGCCTGGCATCTCATCCAGTTGTTGTGAGGATTAAATGAGGTACTGTACCTGAGAGTTCTTTCTTTTTTTTAGTCGGAGTCTCACTTTGTCACCCAGGCTGAAGTACAGTGACATGTTCACAGTCACCATAAACTCCACCTTCTGTACTCAGGTGATCCTTCCGCCTCAGCCTTCCAAGTAGCTGGAACTATAGGCATACGCCATGACACCTGGCTAATTTTTTAGTTTATTGTAGAGACGAGGTTTCACCAAGTTGCACAGGCTGGTCTCAAACCCCTGAACTCAGGCAATCCTCTCACCTCCACTTCCCAAAGTGCTGGGATTACAGGCGTGAGCCACCCTGCCTGGCTTGTACCTGAGAGTTCTTTAAGGAATCTAACTCACTACACGCTTTGGTGAAACTATGGTACCTCTAGCCTTTTCTTGACTTTAGAAAATCCCTGATCCCTCCCCATTCATGGTACCCATGGTCTGTGGTAGTTGGGTCCACTCATACATTATCACCCACTCTGTGGTGAAGCTGAGATTTGGTGTACACACCAAGTGTAAATTCATTCTTAAAATGTCATTGCAAAAAGGCAAAGGGAAAGCATTCTCTTTTATTGTTAGGGGGTCCTTAAGCATCCTTTGAGGGGTAAAGCAGTCTTCGAAAAAACAAATTTTATAGATAAAGAAACAGAGAATAAAAACCTTGCCTAATTTGGTAGTTGTGCCCCTAAGCACCTTGCCTCCATTTAAGTGTTGAGGAAATAGCTGGAATTCAATTAGCAGGATGGAAAACCATGCTACTGACCACAGAACTGGCTTCACTGTCCGTGTATATCTTCTTGGCCGTGTACCAAACTTGGTCTAACTTCTCCTGCCAAGGAGATGCAAAACGGGTATCAGTAAGAACATCAGAACTTTCATTCATGTGATTTCTGTCATGCCATATACATGAAAAATTCAGATTTTAGATTAAGGACAGTAAAGATTCCTCTTTTGTATCTTAAAAGGTACTCCTCCCTCCCCATAGCAATAAATATTGTGCTCCGTGAAGTCTGATAAACACTTGTGATCAGGAGCTAGCATTTCCATGCTGAGAAGACCCCCAACTTCAGACGTGGGGTTTTCGAAGGATGCAAGCACATGACAGGGTGTAGTAACAGTTCTTTCTCACTCTTCAAATTTGCCCGTTTTCTTTTTTTCACCTCAGTTTCTCCCCTATTTTAAATGGAAAACCTACCATTTCATAGAGATCCCAAACTTTTCAAATCTTTACTTATTTTTAATTTTTTT
>NW_007112311.1:0-767 GCF_000164805.1 Carlito syrichta
CTCCCTCAATTTGCGATTAAAGAACAATGCAATTTGCCCTTTTAGCAATTATTTCAAACGACCAAACTTGTGAAAATTAAAAGTTGTTATTAATAGAATGGGTCACTTTTTCACTCACTGGAGCAGGTAAAAGTACACAACATATTAAGTAATATAATTATCTTTTCCTTTTCATTTTGTGCATAACACCAACTAAACACCAAAAATTGGGAGAAAAAACTTTTAAATTAATTTAAATACATTTAGGGACTATCAGTGTTTTAAAACTATTAAGGATTATTTCATTTCCAACACAATAAATAGCAAGTCACTCAATGACTCCCAAGTAGTATATCGCTAACTAAAAATAAATTACAGAAGCAAACAAGCAGCAGCAGCCATTGGCAAAAACAAAACAAAACAAAAAGAAACAAAAAACTCATCTTAATTTTTTCTTCAATGTTACATTGAAAAGAAACGATCACCAAATAAAATAATAGCATTTATATTCTTGACTTTTTAAAGTTCTTGGACATGAAGACATCTAAATTTGATTTCCAGAAATTGCTACACAGTCCTAACTTCATTGTCACTAGTCCTTTACTTAAAATGTAATTGTACAAGATAGTGGTTGAAATATTCCCATAAAGTAGCATAAGCAGTCATTTTACATTCTGGTTTATATGGAACAACCTCAGTTTATGACTGCTTTCCCAATTTGGGAGGATAAATAGTTGGTCATTGTTTTTCTACTATGAGCTCAGACTCTCTGATCTGTGACAAACTTC
>NW_007112312.1:0-1212 GCF_000164805.1 Carlito syrichta
TAAAAACATGACAGTGTATTCAAGATATATTAATCTGTTTTAAGAACTCCACTTGTCTATTGACCCTAATCTTATGTTGTTGATATTTTTCCACTCTGCCTGCTTAAAATAAATATTCATGCCTAAGAAATGAACACTGACATCTAATGAAAAGACATATGTCTAAAAATGAGAACAATTATAGTAAGGTGATTCATTTGAGAGCACTGTCAAATGACTGAAGTAATAAGCATGTTTGATTACCAAAACAAAGCAGAGACAGTTCATATTTATAAAGAGCCCCATATGCTAATTCATTTAAAATATTTGTTTTATTAATTTATTATTCCAAGAATAAACTCTGCACCAGTTTGAAGAAACATAAAAGGATTATCTCCTCTTTTCCTTTGATAAAAAAATGAATTTAGAGAACATACTAAAATTATCCCCAGGGGAATATTTTGCCCATGCCATTTGCATAATTCTATCCAGGTATATTGTATTTTTACTTTCCTTTTCAAATATATTCAATTTCTATCAAATTCACATCAGCTTTATTTTCAGGAATACTCTTTATGTCTACAGTCATTAATATATTTTCAAAGTATTTTCATTCTGTTTTTTACCTACTTTGGAAATACCTATTTTAAACAATCAGACCAAAACACATAATTTGTTATTTTCTATGAAGTAGTGCTTAATAAGAAGTTTTGAAGCTGGCTTTAAAAAAAAAAGCATATTCATTTGCATCACAGAAATGTCAGTTTCTGTTATTAAGGAAAAGAAAATATATTGTCCCACTTAGGCAGATGTAAATTGATGGTGAAACAACATAAGAAAAGCTATTGTTTATGCACTCAATGTCTGATTGTGAGCCAAGTAAGAATAAGCAATATTATGAACTGACTCAGATTCTACCTCTACTTTTGGATACTTGAATGTAAATACTGTATAGCAGGTTAAGTCTCGTTAAACACTTGGTCAATTCCAAAATAATATGCTTTACCAAGCACCAGGTATAGGTCATTGTTATATTCTTTCTTCTGCATTTGTCTTACATTCAGCCATACTTTTTCAAATGGTTCACTCATTTTCTCAACAAATGTTTTTGTCGAGAAAGAGAATAGGTAAATCAATTTTATATATTTTACAATTATAGGAATATTTTTAGAATAAAGTGATACCCTTAATAAGAAGTGTACAAGTAAAATTATATAAAAATTATTAAGAACA
>NW_007112313.1:0-730 GCF_000164805.1 Carlito syrichta
CAAAGTCAACACGTTTCAATTTGTGCAGAATAAAACATTCAGCATTTATGTGAGAAATGTAGTAGTTTCAAAGTTGAAACCAAATGTACAATGGATTCTCACGTATGAATAGGAAAGGAAGTTATAATGGGAGTCGTGCGCCCTTCTTAGAAATCAATCCCTTCAAAGGAACATTTCTATCCCCAACCCTGGACTGCAACTATCTTTAGATGAAAAAAGTTAAAAAAAAAAATAGAAGAAAGCAAATACAGTCAGTTGCACGTTTTACAGCTTTTATTTATGTATTTATTTTATTTTAATTGTTGCACAATATGGGGTACAATTCAGAGTTAGATATTCAAACATTGATTATGCATGGTCCCTGGATGGTGAGGTCTGCCCCTCCCTCCGTTAACAATATAACTCCACAGCCAATCCCTCCCCTACCCCAAAACCGTTTTCTACTACTGCCAATCACTTTCTTCTAGCACTCTAATCGATCAAGTGCAGCTCAGGAGGGAGAACATTTGGATCTCTATTCTTTGTTATAGTGATAATTCACGGAAAATGACCTAATTCATATTCATCAAGCTTTCTGCAAAATCCTTATACCTGTCACTTGTCAGGGATGCATAACATTCCATTTTGTGTATGTTCCACATTCATTTTATCCATTCCAGCTTTGAACTGCTACATGGTTGGTATCAGGTTTTTTTCAAATGTGATTAGAGCTGCAATAAGCATGCTTGTG
>NW_007112314.1:0-648 GCF_000164805.1 Carlito syrichta
AGCAAGATCTCATGGAAAATAGAGATTTAGAAGCAAATAAATATGACTTTAAATATGTGTTTAAAATAAGGTAAATAAGGATACTACTTCCAGAGGAAACCAGAATAAGGATTACTTGCCTTCTGTGTGGATACCCCTCCCCAGACGATCTTCAGTTCATAAAATACTGCCATCGTGTTTGACTGTCTAAGGCTGAAACCTCCCAGAAAGTGTTATGTTATATACTCCATATTTTCTCTTAAGGTCTTTAAACTAACTTTTATTATATTACAAGCTTATATGCATATATGCGTGAGTTTGTGTATTTTTTTCCTTAAATAATTGTGACAATGCAGTCTTTTCACAAAATACCCTGAGACTTAAGGACATTGTTTTCATTGCCTGGTCTTTGTTCACATGTGGAATGGCTGAGAAACATATAGAACTGGGAAGCTTAGGAGCTGGTGTAGAGGTGTAGGGAGCATTCATGGCTAAGTGTTCTTTTGCTTAAGGGGTCAGAACATATCTTTAAGTAGATCTCAGCATTTTAAAATTCTAGTGAAAAAGTGCAAAGCTGTTTTCTAAAACAGTAATGGGCTAACCCTCTATTGCTAAGGAATTATTGAAAAGCAAATTCACTTATTTCCATAGCTTTCCAATTTCTTTTGG
>NW_007112315.1:0-770 GCF_000164805.1 Carlito syrichta
CCTCCCTAGAGAACTAAGGTTATGCTAATGTATGGCTGAAATGTTGACATGCATCTTATTTACTGTCAGCATGCAATGTAGTCAAATGTGAGCATACCAATTAAAAAAATACACCCAAATAACTCAGTAAAACTGATGCAATAAAATTCCAGAAAATCAAATTCTATTTCACATTTGAGAGACTTCAGAAATAACCTCCTGTCTAGTAGAAGTTGTAGACAGGCTTTCCAAATGTTCACACAATCAGCTAACTTCAATGCATAAGGAAATATCTTTGTGCAGTCAAAGGCAATAATTCTAAAATAGTAGTGTGGGGAGAGAGGGTGTCAGAGAAAAAACTGTCAAAATT
This sequence comes from Carlito syrichta, assembly GCF_000164805.1. NCBI lineage: Eukaryota > Metazoa > Chordata > Mammalia > Primates > Tarsiidae > Carlito > Carlito syrichta. The sequence goes on from NW_007112315.1 coordinate 350, forward strand.
ATTGAGCACTTATCCTGTAAACCTATCAGGAGTTAATGTGCATTGTTCTAGTCATTTTATTTTGCTTTTACATACATAACTATACACATATGAAAATTTATATCCATAAGGCATTTCATTAATTATACCCTATGCATAATTCAACAACTAGTTTTTTTCATTCAAATATATGAGGCTAAATATCTCCTGTCACCGGCTTCTGTATGTCCAGTGGCCTAAGAATGGCTTTTATGTTTTAAAAGGTTGAAAAATCTTAAGCCAAAAAGAAGAATAACATTTTTAAGTGAAAATTATATAAAATTCAAAATGCAGTGTTGCACTACAAGAGTTACAACTGAGACTACATGACCTACAAAGGCTAAAATATGTACTATCTGGCCTTTACAGAAAAAGTTTCCCAACCTCCGTGTTAGATAATTAC
>NW_007112316.1:0-888 GCF_000164805.1 Carlito syrichta
GACCATCCTGAGAGAGGATGCCACCTGCAGGAGGCCTCAAATCACCAGTAGAAATAAGAGAAGACTGATAATGTCCAGTACCAAGGAAGAATTTCTAACCACTAGAGTTTGCAACAATTGGGGGCTGTCTGTGCAATAGTATCTGCCACTAATGATCTCCCTCCCCGATCCATCCATTCACTTACCCATTCAACTAGCATCTATTGAGCACCAACTATATGTGCTGTTGTAGACCATGAAAGTACACCATTGAACAAATCAAACACGGTCCCCATACTCAAGAAATTCACAATCTAGTGGGAAAGACTGTCCATATACAAAGAAACAGACACTGATCACATTTTCTAATTGTGTGCATATGAATGCATGTGTGCACATAGTTATGTTTGGATAGTATATATGTATGTATATGATTTCAAAATGTGAAAAATATCTCAATAAAACCCACAGAATACACTGAGAGTAACAGAATGGAGCTCTATTAGGGCAGGTGTTCTGGAGAAGAGTGACTCTCAAGTTGTGAGACTAAACACTAGTAAATGTTCTTCTGAAAGTGAGAACATTTCTGCACAGAGGAAAGCGAAGGAATGAAGAATAAAGTGCTGAAGTCCTGCTCCCACCGGGTGTGAGGTTTCCTGAAGGAGAGATAGAGCAGGCAAAAGAAAGAACTTACAAGGAAAATAATATATTTGGACACCTACTTGCAGGACGAATGCTTGCAGGACAGATGACATTTATTGTTAGTTAACACAAAGCTTTTATACCATTCATAAAGGGGCAAGACAAAGAAAATTCCTTCACTTACATTATCCTTTAAAAGTTACCACCATCAGCCGGGCTCGGTGGCTCAACCTGCAATCCCAGCACTTTAGGAGGTTCAAGACCAAC
>NW_007112317.1:0-799 GCF_000164805.1 Carlito syrichta
CCAACAGTTTCAATGATAAAATCATAAGTCAAAATAAGCAATCAGACTAGAGTCACTTCTGTGATCTCCGATTCCGGCCTCTCCCTTTTGTTTTTTGTTGCAGCGTAGGGGTGGGGCTTTGTCACCTGTTTCGCACTGTTGCCTTAGGAACTGAGGTAAGTTTGTTGATAGGTGGGCGGGGCAATGGAAGTCTCTGCCTGGAGAATAGCAAGGTAGTTTACCCAGATCTGTTTTTCTCCACTTGTCTGGGTCCCCTGGCTTGGGGTTTTGCACTGAGTGTCTCAGCCAGGGTGGGCCCGGAGTTCCAGAGCTCCAAAGCTCCAAAGGGCAGGCAGTGGTCAGCGAGAGTGGCTCTGGGCCCCCCACAGGGTACTTCAGCCAGGAATGGGACCGGTGTCTCTGAGGGGCGGGAGCCCAGAGCCTCCCTGTGTGACCAGCGGTGCCGGGTGCCGGGCTGGAGACAATGCAGCTGGGGAGAGAGCCAGAGTGAGCAGGGATCCAAAACTCCCCCACACGCTGCAATATCTGGCCTTAGGAAATGAGGTAAAGTTTGTTGATAGGTGGGTGGGGCATTGGAACTTTCTGCCTGGAGAATGGCGAGGCAGTTTAAGCAGATCTGTTTTTCTCCGCTTGTCTGGATCCTCCAGCTTGGGGGTCTCGTGCTGAGTGCCTCAGCCAGGGTGGACCCGGAGTTCCAGAGCTCCAAAGTTCCAAAGGGCAGGTGGTGAGTGGCGAGAGTGGCACTGGGCCCCCTACAGAGTACTTCAGCCAGGAATGGGGACTGGTGTCTCTGAGGGGG
>NW_007112317.1:1329-17412 GCF_000164805.1 Carlito syrichta
AACTCACGTTCAGAGAATCTCACCAGTTCACCTATGCCGTCACCATCTTGCCCCATCTCTCTGAAATCTATTAATATAACTTTATACATACCACCAGAACTGTTACAGAAATATTAGGGAAAAAAAAGTAGAGATGTTAGCTCATGAAACTTTTGTCTTTTAATGGAACTGTGACCAAATCTTAACTTAATTTGTTTACCTTTACTCTTTTTATAGATTTATAGACTATCAGAAGAACTTTGTATAAGGCATTGTATTCCATAGTCTTCTGATAATGTATTCATTGACATAAGAAATTTTAACCAGGGGTCCTTGGAGGTACATAGGATACAAAAATGTTTCAGAGTAAAATTCCATATCTTTCCTAGAGGGAATCTTCATTGAGAAATAAAGTCACATGTGAAAAACCTGTAATTGAAAGTCAAATTTCATTTTTAGACAAATATGTGCATTTTGAGAAAATAAGTGATCTAAGCTTTTATCATTATATCAAAAGGTAGGAACCAAAAACATTAAAATTGAAATTGAAATAAAAGAACAGGGAATAATAGAATTTACAATCACAAAACTTCATTTTACTCCTTTTTCACATATTATTTGTGGAAAGAAACAATTATAGCCTTGATTTCATCACTTAGCAAAGGTGGGAAGCAGATGATAAAACTGTCTACATTTTCTTTTCAACATATTTGGGAAGAGCAAATGAGACAATATGTGTGCACAGGCTTTGTAAAATAAAAGTGCTAGATGAATTTCAGTTACTTTTATAATTGTTAAGTAAATATCCAACTACTTATGTAAACACCTAATCTGATGGGAAGGAGACTACTTTCTCAGGATGTCCATTTTAGGAAATAAACACAAAATATGTGGAACAGAATTGTAAAATGACACTTAGAAATCACAGAGCTATCACTTTTGAATCCAAATACATTCCAAAGTTGCTCAGAACTTATTTTTGTAATCCCAACAAAAATGTAGAAAAGAAATTAAGAGGCCTAAATTGTGAGTTCAAACAAACATTGTTAAACTGAAAAGGTTATTTTATGTCTTATGTATGCCTCTATATTAAATAAAATATCTATAACTGAAACTCTACTATTTTATACTTAGAGTGTGGGTGAAGTTGATCTTTATACTTTTTGAATTCATACTAAACAAAATTATTATGAAGAAGATATTACTTCATTTGGTAACATAAAAAGATTCATACTTATAGATTATGTTCCTTTTATTGCAGAACTTTATTCAGAGTCAAATATCTTATTTCACTTGGATTGGATTGTTTCGTAAAGGGACCAGTAGTTCCTGGACATGGGAAGATAACACACCACCCCTTCTCAAAATGTAAGTTTCTAGAATAAATAATACCTAATAAGTTATAAAATTACAGATTCTGGTTTATAGTCCTCAAAGCATATAGGAAAAGAATATACATGTTACATAACACATATGTATAGGTATATGTATATACACATACTCTCATGCAAACTTCCTCAGATCTGAGCTCAACTATGGAGATGACTGCATGAAGGGAGGGAGTCTTTTGAATTTATAAATATATACCCATATTATTGGGTACCTTCTAAGATCACTCAGGGCACCAAGGAGAACTCTTCATAAAAAAGACAAATACACCACCTTAACTTTGGACCAATATATCTTACTATGTTCACATGAATGAATGTATAGTTTATAGGATGCATGTGCTTTCATTTTACTTTTAGTGATTGGAAAGAATCAAAAAATGAAAATTGTGGAAGTATAACTGCAACAAGGATGGCTGCTTCTGACTGTTCCAGATTCATGTACTACATTTGTGAGAGGAAAATAACTTGTTTTATTACCTAATAATTAAAACAACAAAAGAAAAATACAACAATTTTTCTTTATAAATACCTAGAAATTGGAAGTTCTGGAGACTTCCTCTATTTGATTTTCAGAGTATCTTTGCTTTTTTGTGTGTGCTTTACCTATATTCTACCTTCTGTTAAATAATAATAAATAAATAATAAATCCTGTGATTAAATTGAGGCTAAAATAATTGGCACCTCAGAATGAGATGCAGCAGTCACCATTTCTGCCCCTTTCACTTCAAGACTGCCAAATTCATTGTTTTTTGTTTTATTCATGATGGCCACTCTTACTGGAGTTAGATGGTATCTCAATGTGATTTTGATTTTCATTTCTCTGATGATTAGTGAGACTGAGTATTTTTTCATGTGTCTGTTTGCTGCTCGTATATCTTCTTTTGTGAAGTGTCTATTCATGGCTTTTGCCCACTTTTTAATGGGGCTGTTTGATTTTTTTTTCCTTTTGGCACTTTGGAGTTTATTTTAGACCTGGAGGTTAGGCCTTTGTCAGATATGCAGATGGCAATTTTTTTTCCCATTCTGTGGACTGTCTCCCCACTCTCTTGATGGTTTCTTTTGCTTTGCAGAAGCTTTTCAGTTTGATGAGGTTCTACTTGTCTATCTTATGCTGATGAGGATGTGGAATAAAGTGAATGCTTCTACGCTGTTTGGTGGGAATGCAAGCTAGTTCAACCTCTATGGAAAACAGTATGGTAATTGTTAAAATAACTAGAAATTGACCCAGCAATCCCCTTTCCGCGAATATATCCAGAAGAACTTAAATCACTCTACAAAAAAGATACCTGCAAAGTCATGTTTATTGCAACACTATTTACAATAGCAAAAACATGGAACCAACCATGCTGCCCAACAAAACTGAACTGGATTAAAAAAATGTGGTACATATACACGATGGAATATTATGCAGTCATAAAGAAGAACAAAATTATGAACTTCACAGAATTTGGAAAGATTTAGAGTCTATACCACTCAGTGATTTATCACAGAATCAAAGAACGGAGTACTTCATGTTTTCACTCAAAATTGGACCCTGAACATTTACCGTAATACATAAAAAAGGGATTGGCAGTAGCTGGAAACTGCCAGGGGAGGGAGGGGGAGGACATATAGCATCAATAAGGGTACCTAATTTCAAACCAAGTAAAATGAGGAATAAAGGAAACCCCAAACTTTATGTGTAGATGATCATTTGTATACCTAATTCTGAATCGTACCTCACACCTTTAAAATAAAAAAGACTGCCAAATCAATCATTTATGAACACAGGTTGGTAGAGTGAGTGAATAATAATATATCTGATGAAGAGTAGAAATCAGAATTCCAAATACTCTATTTGTACAGCTCACACAGATTTAGTAAATAATGCTGTAAACTTCAGTTTCCATCATGCACATTTTGCTGGGTATTTATGTCATAGTAATTAAGGACAGTATTTTAAGAATTTTCTTTATATTGCTGTTTGATTTCTTACCTTTTAGGAGGAAGACAGTTGGGTATACTGGAAAAAAAAAAAGATGTCCTGAAGCCAGTTTGAATTTAGCCCTCCTTCATAGCATATGCTTGCTATGACTTCCAAACTTCTGAGTCTTCATTTCCTTATCAGTAAATAATTTTCAAATTGTTTTCAAAGTGTTTATATCATTTTGCATTTCCATCAACAGTGTGTGAAATGCTGTTTTCTTGCATTCTTTCAATGTTAAAATTGTCAGTTTGTCAAACCATCTTAGTAAGGTGTAGTGTAATTTAATTGTGATCTTAATTTGCATTTCACTAATAAATAAATGAAGTTCAATATTTTTCCTGTATTTTCTGACAATCACATGTTTACTATAGTAAAATATATATTAAAAATTTTTGCACATTTAGATGGAGTTTTTTGTTATGAATAAATAAATTTGTTATTTATTTATTAAGTTATAGAGTTGTTTATATATTCTGGATAGTGTTCCTTTATTATACCTTTATTATACTGTTCCTTTATTATACATGTGTTTTGCAAATATGTTATTTTAGTGTTTTATTCTTGTCTTTTATTCTTTTTATAGTGTCTTAGGAAAAGTAATTTTTTGAAGTTTAGAATAGAAGTTTTTAATTTGATAAACTGTAGTTTGTTTTTATTAATAATTAATGTTTTTGTGTTCTAAGAAATCATTAATTAATCTAAGGTTGATATATTTTGCTTTAGAATTTTTATGTTTACATTGAATTCAATACTCCATATCAAGTTAATATTTGTATATGGTTCAAAGTATGGATTGAATTTTTTTATTTTTTATTTTTTTGCTTATGAATATCTATTTTAGCACCACTTTTTGAAAACAATATTCTTGCATGAAATAATGAGAATTTTGTCTGAAACAAATTGATCATTTATGTGTGGATCAATTTATATATTATCTATTATAGTTCATTTATCTATTTTTCCTTTTTCAGCAACATTACAATATCTTGTTTATTGGGACTTTATAATGTTTGGATGTAAAATAATGTCAGTTCTCTGCCTTTTAAAGTTTTTTGCATAAATAAAAATTATAGCTAGTAATCAGATCATGATTATAAGGCGAGTCTCAAACATTATTGTTTCTTATCTGTCAGTTATTACCTTCCATTTATGCTTTCAAGTTTGAAGACATTAAAGTGTCTAAATCATTAATTTATGGGACCATCTTCTTCTAAAACTCTGCTCAGTAATTCAGTCTTGTCCCCACTGGCTTGCTCCATCTCTTTCTCTCTCTGGTAGTTTCCACTTACTTGGTATGTCATTGTGGTGGTTCTTGATGTCTCCTGGTTCTTTCTCCTTTTAAATCTTGGACTTCATAAGTAAATTAAACTAGTTCTGGTCCCTGAACCAAATATCTTCTCTCAAAAACTTGTTGTTTATACTAGTCCTTCTTTTCTACTAGTTCCATAGCAGTAATACCAATCTGCTCATACAAACCTTCTATATTCTCCACTAACATAATCACTAGACCATTTACAAAGTAAAGTTCCTCAAAAGCTTCTGACATCTCCTTTACTTCTTTTTTCTTTTGTTGAGTTGGAGTCTCACTCTGTCGCCAAGGCTGGAGTGCAGTGGCACACTCACGGCCACTGCAGCCTCTACCTGCAGGGCTTAAGTGATACATCTGCCTCAACCTTCCAAGTAGCTGAAACTACAGACCCTTGCCACCCCCCCAGTTAGTTTTTATGATTCATTATAGTGATGCAGTCTAACCAAGTTGCCCAGACTGGTCTCCAATCCCCGGGTTCAGGCAATCCTCTCGCCTGGGCCTCCCAAAGTGCTGGGATTACTGGCTGAGTCACTGCACTCAACTTTAACTTCTAAAGTGTGAATCATATTCTGGATTTCTTCTGAAAGATTTTATTTGGGGCTTTTATTAATGCTGGATTATGCTACATTCATGTTGTTTTTTTTTACCTCTCTGGTACTATATTTTAATAAATTGTAAAGTTCTACCTATATATGTCGATTCTACAGTTCAATTTTTTTAAATGTTTCATTCTGATAAATTACATAATATAATCCAACAGTTCTTTCTCCTGTACTGTTATAATTGCACCCTAATTTATCTTAATGTCAACAGACTTTCAAAATCTTTTTGAAACTAACAGCAAAATACAGTTCTCCAAATAATTTTTTTATTTAAAACTTTTTTAAATCAATGTGTAATAATTGTATATATTTATGGGATACGTGGTGATATTGTAATATATATAACGTAAGGTTATCAGAGCAGGATAATTAATATATCCATCATCTCAAATATTTATCATATCTTTGTATTGGAAAATTCAATATCCTTCTAGTTATCTGAAATCATAAAATGTATTATTGTTAGCTATAGTCATCTTACATGCTATACAATACTAGAAGGTATTCCTCCTATCTATAATTTTGTAAGGATACAAATATATTTTTATCATATCATTCAAGTGCTCAGAAAACATTAATGATTTTTTCAATCTCTACTGCATAATGTTCAAACTCTATACTTTACTTCATGAATCATGATCTTATTTCAATTAATTATTTTACATTGAAAATTGGTCTCAATATTTCTAGATCATTTGCTGTTCCCATGCATCTGGTTTTCAATTTCAGGGCTCTCACAGATTGCTTTATTTCTTAATGAAGATATCCTCTAAGAAAGATTAAGATTAAGGCTTCTAGATTCTGTAACTCATTATTGGCTTCTGTTTATATCCATAGACTTCAGGTTAAGAGCTCTTATGTCAAAGGATACAGTATCAGTGAATAAATGATTAAGAGAAGTACTGAATATAATATATTTTTAATGTTCTTCTGAAATTCTATGAGTCTAAATAGGGTGAGAGTAACAAACTTAGCTAAAGACAGCTTCATAAAAAAGCCAAAAGTTTATGCCTTTCTCATACTTTTGGGTGGTATGTGTATAATTTTTTTTTTTTTTTTTTGAGTTGGAGTCTCACTCTGTCGCCCAGACTGGAGTGCAGTGGCCGCTCCCGGCCACCGCAGCCTCGACCTGCTGGGCTCCGGCGATCCTTCCGCCTCAGCCTTCCGAGTAGCCGGAATTACAGGCACGCGCTACCACACCCGGCTGATTTTGTGTATAATTTTTAAAAACGGATTACTAAAAATCCTGCCACCATCTATATAAATCTTATAGTTTTTATCTAAGAAGATTATACAGAACTTTTTTGCAAAAATATGGTTATTATTTTAGGTTGAATAGAGACATTTTGCCTTCTCTCCCTCACCTGGCTAATTTTCAATATATCATATTCTATTTCCATCTAAGCTCTTTACTTTGTTCTGTAAACAAAGTAGTATATTTTTCTTTACCACATCAACACTTGTGAATTTCTAATGGAATAAAAAGGAGGTTAATTCAGACTACAAATTTCTTCTGGTTTCAATTTTTGCTTTGTTTTCCTCATATTATTTTAAGTTCATATTTTTATAACTATTTCTGAGTTGTTGAAAGCCAAGTATAGAGATAGTTGGCTTAGTATAGAAAACCAAGTTATTCTTAGTGTCTATTAATTGAAGTTTGAGAATATATGAAAAGATTGTCCTTAACCCAAAATGTTAGAATGTATTTTTTGCAGGAATAATGGTAAGTGTTATATATTCCAAAGCAAGTCATAATTATAATGATTAAGGAAGATTGAGACAAGTTTTTTTGAAAGCTAGTATCAGTTCAAAGTTACTATGAGTTAGAACTAATTGATTTTCAATTTTAAATTCCTCTAGAGTTTGTCCTTTTATCTTTGAGTAATTTAATAAAATGGACTAACAGTAAGAAAGCTAATCTGCTTTGGTCTATAGATTTCTTATTTTATTTTAAAGATGTGGGGTACATTTTAGGGTTAGGTATACAAATGTTCATTATGCAGGTATCCTTGTTGATGAGATGTGCCCCTCTCCCCCGGCAGATTTCCACTACTGCAATCCCATCCCTCCATGGCAGTTTCACACTACTGCCAATCCTTTTCTTATAGTATTATGATAATTTTTCAAGGTCCTCTTATGAGAGAGAACATGTGATACTCAGTTCTTTGTTTCTGTGATAGATCACTCAGTATTATAGACTCTAAGTCCCTTGAAGTTGCTGCAAAGTTCATTATTTTGTTCTTTATGGCTGCGTAATATTCCATCATGTGTATGTACCACATTTTTTATCCAATCCTCTTCCAATGGACAGCACAGTTAATTCCATGTTTTTGCTACTGTAAATAATGCTGCAGTAAACATGGGTGTGCAGGTATCTTTCTCATAAAGTGATTTGAGTTCCTCCGGGTATATTCCCAATAGGGAGATTCCAGGTTCCAATGGGAGGTCAATTTTTAGATCTTTTAGGAATTGCCACACTGTTTTCTACAGAGACTGTACTAGTTTACAGTCCCACCAACAGTGCAGAGTGTTTTCTTTTCGTAGCATCCTCTCCAGCATTTTTTGGTTTTTGAGTTACTGATGATGACCAATGTGACTGGAGTTAGGTGGTATCTCAGTATGATTTTAATTTGCATTTCTTTGATGACTAGTGAGGCTGAGCATTTTTTCATGTAACTGTTGACTGTTCGTATGTCTTCCTCTGAGAAGTGTCTATTCATATCTTTTGCCCACTTTGTAATAAGACTTTTTTTTTTCAGCACTTTTGATTGGATGGTAGATTCTAGATCTCAGGCCTTTGTCAGATATACAGCTGGCAAATATTTTTTCCCAGTCTGTGGGCTACCTCCCTGCTTTCTTCATGGTTTATTTGACTTTGCATAAGTTTGTCACTTTGTCTATCTTCTCTTAGTGGCATGGGTGCTTGGGGTTTTAATCAGGAATTGATTGCCAGTTCCAATTTCCATAAGGGTGTCTCCTGTATTTTCTAAGGTTCTTATAATTTGAGGTTTTATGTTAGGTCTTTGATCTATTTAGAAATGATTTTTGTGTGTGTTGGTAGGTAGGATCTTGTGTATAGTGGTAGGTAGAAAAACAGGTGGTCAGTCAGTTTTTCTAGCACTATTTTCAGAATAAGTTCTCCTATCCCCAGTGTTTGGTAGGGGAGGTTCTGTAGAAGATTAGTTGATTGAGAAATTGAGGATTTGTTTCTGGAATCTCTATCCTGTTCCATTGGTCTATATGCCTGTTCTTGTACCAAAACCAGGCTGTTTTGACTATTGTAGCTTTATAATATAAAGTGTAGGAGTATGATACCTCCCAGCTTTTTTTTTTTTTTTTTTTGAGGATAGTTTTGACTATTTGTGGTCATTTATGTTTCCATATGAATTCCTGTGTTGTCATTTCCAGGTCTGAGAAGAGTACTGCTGGTAATTTAATGGGTATTGCATTAAATCTGTAGATTGCCTTAGGTTGAATGGACATCTTAACAATGTTGATTCTTCCAGTTCGTGAGTCTGGAATATTTTTCCATTTGTTTGTGTCATCTTTGATTTATTTGAGCAGTGTTTTGTAGTTTTCATTGTAAAACTCTTTCATGTCTCTAGTTAGGAAGATGCTAGGGCATTTCAGATTTTTTTTGTTGTTGTGTGTGTATATTTTGAATGGGATTGTGCTTTCTATTTAGGTTTCTGTTTGTTTATCGTTGGTGTATAGAAATGCAATTGTCTTTTGCATATTTATTTTATACCCTGAGACTTCACCAAAGTCTTTTATCATTGCAAGTAGGTTTTTGACGGGTTCTCTTGGGTTTTCAACGTATAGAATCATGTCATCTGCAAAGAGGGATAACTTGACTTCCTCTTTTCTATTTGAATACCCTGATCTCCTTATCTTGTCTGATTGTTCTAGCTAGGAATTCCAAAACTATATTAAATAGGAGGGGTGAGAGTAAGCATCCTTGTCTTTTTCCAGTTTTCAGGGAAAATGGTTCCAATTTCTGTCTGTTTAGCCATATGATGGCTGTAGGTTTATTGTAGATGGCTCTTACAATTTTGAAGTGTGTTCTTTCTATGCCTAGATGTTCAAGGATTTTTATCAAGAAGTGGTGCTGATTTTATTGAAAGTCTTTTTCATGTCTAATGATATAATTTTTTCTTTTTACATATTTTGATGTACTTAATTGCATTTGTGGTCTTGTAAATGTTGAGCCAGGCCTGCATCTCGGAGATGAAGCCTACTTGGTCTTGATGGATAATTTCTGAGATGTGTTGTTGGATACAGTTGCTAGAATCTTTGTGAGAATGTTAGCATCTATATTCATCAAGGATATTGATCTGTAGTTATCTTTCCTTGCTGAATCTTTACCTGGTTTGGGTATCAATGTGATATTAACTTCATAAAATGATTTGAGGAGAGTTCCATCTTTCTCAACTGCCTGAAATACTATCAGTAGAATTGGTATCAGCTCCTCCTTGCATATTTTGTACAATTCTTCTGGAAAGCCACCTGGTAAAAAGCTTTTTTTTTTTTTTTTTGGTAGTTTTCTTAAGACATAGTCAATTTAATGGGTTGTTATTAGTCTATTTAGGGTTTCAATTTCTTCTTATTCCAACTTGGGAAGGTTGTGTGATGTCAGAAAGTCCTCCATTTCATTTAGGTTTTTTAGTTTGTTTCCATACAGGTGTACATAGTAATCTCTAATAATCTTTTGCATTTCTTCAGGGTACATTGTGACTTCTACTTTTGCATTTCTGATTGTGTTTAATTGGGCTTTCTATTTTTCTTGGTCATTCTAGCTAGGGGTCCATCTTCCTATTTAATCTTTCAATACACTAGCTTTTGGTTTCATTGATCTTTTGTATCATATTTTTGCCTTCTACGTCCTAAATTTGGGCTTTTATTTTGGTGATCTGGATTTTTCTGCTAAAGTTAAGGTTTTTGTGGTTTTGCTTTTCCAACTTCCTTAGGTGATTTATTAGGCTGTTAACTTGTGATATTTCCATTTTCTTCATGTATGTTCATAGAGATATGAATTCTCGTCTTAGCACTGCTTGACTTATGGCCAAGGATGTGGTTGAGCTTAGAGTAAGTTGTATGTGGCAATAAGTAGGATGTATATTCCATGATTCTTGAATGCAGTATTCTGTAGGTATCAATTAAGTCATTTGATCAAGTGTGACATTGAGGTTCCAGATCTCCTTGTTGACTTTTTGTCTTGATGACCTGTTTAGGGTTGTTTATGGGGTGTTTAAGTCCCCAGATATGATAGTGTTAGAGTCAATATCTTTTCTTATTTTACCTAGAAACGGCTATATGACAGTTGATGCTCCTATATTGGGTGCATATATGTTTAGGGTGGATATTGCTTGTTTATGTATTGAACCTTTTATTATTATGTAGTGACTTTCCACATCTTTTTTACTTTTTGATTGCTTAAAAGGTGTTTTGTTTGATATTAAGATCATGACTCCTCACAGAAACAAACGACACAGTACCGTATGTTCTCACTAATAAGCAGACCTTGAACAATTATGATACTATAAGAAAGCATTTGGCAGTAATGGGAAACTCTCAGGGGAGGAGGGGAGGGAATTGGCAGTTGAGGGAAACTGCTAGGGGAGGGAGGGGCATACCTCATCAACAAGTGTACCTGCATAATCAATGTCTGTATACCTAACCCTGAATTGTTCCCCACATTTTTATAATAAAAAAAATTAAAAAGAGAGATCATGACTTCTGCTTTCTTTTGTGTTTTGTTTGTCTGAAATTTTGTTTTCCATCCTCTTACTTTGAGCCTGTGAGTGTCCCTTCTGGTGAGAGGAGTCTCTTAGAAACAATATATTGTAGCCTCATGATATTTTATCCAATTTGCTATTGTGTGTCTTTTCAGTGGTGCATTTAGTCCATTCACATTCAGGCTAACTATTGAGATATGAGAGCTTATCCATTTCATGAGGTTCTTATAGAGTTTGTTGTTGTTGCTGTTTGTTTGTTTATTTTTTGTTGTCTTTCTTTTGATTTTGGGGTTGATTCATGTGTGTTTTCAATATTTTTCCTATATTCTTATGAAGGGTGTTGTCATTCTTTTTTTCTTTCTTCTGTGTTTAATACTATCTTAAGTGTTTTTGTAGAACTGGTCTACAGGCAACATAAACTCTTAGGGATTGAATGTCTGATAAGGATTTTAATTCTTGATCACTGATGAAACTTAGCTTAGCTGAGTAGGTAATTCTTGGATGAAATTCTTTACCTTTGAGCACTTTGAAGATTGGACTCCAAGCTCTCCTAGCCTGAAGTGTTTGTGTAGATAAGTCTGCTGCTATTCTAATTGGTCTTCCCCAATAGGTAATCTGACCTTTCTCTCTTGCTGCCTATAGGATTTTATCTTTTATAACTACTTTATGTGGACAAGTTACTATGTGTGTCTAGGAGTTGTCCTTCTTATTTGTTGTCTTGCAGGGGTTCTCCGAATCTCTTTTGTTTGAATGGTCATGTCACTGATGATATGAGGGAAGTTGGGGTTTTTTTGAATAATTTCCTGTAATGCTTATTCCAGAGTGGTCTCTGTATCTCTGTCTGCCTCAGGGATTCCATTTAATCTTAGATTTGAACTCTTGAAACAATCGCTTTTTTTTTTTTTTAGTTGAAGTCTCACTCTGTCGCCCAGACTGGAGTGCAGTGGCTGCTCCCGGCCACCACAGTCTTGACCTGCTGGGCTCTGGAGATCCTTCTGCCTCAGCCTTCCAAGTAGCCAGAATTACAGGCATGCACTACTACACCCGACTGATATTTTGATTTATTGTAGAGATGAGGTCTCACTGCCCAGGCGTGTCTCAAACCCACGGGCTCAGGCAATCCACTCACCTCAGCCTCCCAAAGGCATGGGATTACAGGTGCTTATCTTGTGGAAGTTTTGTTCTTTCTTTTTAGGCTCCTTTTCTATGTTTTTAAAAATTTGGATTTGTTTCATATTTTGGTCCTCAAGTTCTGAGATTCTTTCTTTTGCTTGATTAATTCTGCTTTCTATGCTCATAAGATTGTTGTTTATTTCATTCACTGTACCTTTATTGCTGTTATCTCAGTTATCAACTCCTTCATTCTTTCTTCTTGTCTCTCCTCATTTTTATTTATTCTCTCTAGTAATATCTTGATATCTGGGTTTGCAGTTTGAGACCAGTCATTCGAGGGACTCTTCATTGTTTGAGTTCCGGTGTCTGTATTCTCAGTGACTACCAGAGGTCTGTGTGAGACTCATGTTATTCCTGTGGTTTTTCTTCTTTTGTGTAAGTTTTTTCTCTTTTTTTAAAACTTGTTCTCTAATTTTGTTGTTCAGTGATGGGGGATGCCTTTTATTTCTGTTTGCTCGATCTCCTAGTCTTCCTTATATAGATACTCTGGTTTTGTTCAGTTCTGAGGCTGGACTAGAGGTGGGAGCTTGTGCTTCTTGCAGTTTTGAGATTTAATTAAAGGGAGGACTGTGATTCAGAAGCTATCTGTTAATACCAGTATCTGCTGACAGGTGTGTGGGTCCCCTAGAATCTAGTCCCCACTACCTTACAATCTGTCCATGTCGTGGGTGTCTATTTGCCCCCTGAAAGCAAAATGAGATAAAAAAGGGAAAAGAGTAGAAAAAAGAAAGAGAAAGATGAGAGGGAAGTAGAGAGAGAGAAGAAGAGGGAAAACAGACAGGTGTACCAACTAATGAATAAACAGAGAAACAAAGACAGAAAAACAAAAAAGACAAAAACATATGGACAATCAAACAAAGAAACAAACAAAAACCCCTGTTTGTGTACTCTCCCTCAAAAATACCCACACATCAACAGAAAATCTAAAAAAAAAAAATTGTAATAACAGAAACAAAGCAAGTATAAAACCATAAACAAAACAGAAAGGAAGAGAAAAAAAGCTAAAACTAAAACAAAAAACAAACAAGAAAAAAAAACTTGTTCTCTGGTGGTTTCTGTGGCTCTAGGTTCCTTCAGCGCTACTCCTTAAGGAGAGACTCTGTTCTCTAGCCCTCCCCTCTGCTCACAGTGCAGGCTGAATGGGTTGCTCTCAGCATAGGTCAGATGTCCCATGGACTACTGTGGGAGGAGAATAGATCAGATCTGGACTCACCCTACTTGTTGCTGCTTCTGTCAAGTCTTCCACTCAGATATGATGTGTCTGTGCCTGTTTCAGCATGGTGGAGGGGCAGCTGTATCTCCAAGTCTGATGAGAAGCTAGTCTCTGGTTCCCAAAATGGAGGCTGGGTGGAGCTGGGTGGGGCAATGCAAGTCTCTGCCCAGTCCTGGGACTGAGAATATGGTGCCTGTTGGCGTCTCATTACTGGTGTTGGGGCTTTATCCCAGAATTCCATGACTACCCTCTCCACAGATCCTCCTGCTTGTGCCCAGTCTGCTACTGCAGGTGATGGTGTGAGTTGGGTATCAAGTGGTGAGGGGCTGCTGTTCTCTGCTGCATCATCTCAAAAGAGCACTGAGGACACCAAATGATCCTGTGTGTCTGGTTCTCTAATATCAGGGCAGTGGTGGGTTGCAGTCATCCCCAGGTGCATGAATCCACATGTCCCCTCAGATGGACTTTCACTCTCCCACTGGCAAATACCACTCACATTGAGAGTATTTATGAACACTCATTTTTGCAGACTGCCACAGTCCGACCTGTTCCAAAGTTATCTTGCCTGACTTTTTATTTAATATTAATGTAATCTAAAAACACCCTCACAGAAACATCCAGATTGTGTTTGACCAAATATATTGGAGTCTTGGTCTTAAAGCAATGGAAACCCAATTCCTAATTCCTTCTCCCAAACCAGATGGAACAGAGCAGACCTTAACTGCAGATTATTGTATACAGCTGTCTTAACCTGTCTAGGGCATGCCTGAAGGACGAGTACAAGACACTTAACTCTGTTTCACCTAACTCAAAACTCAGGCAGGGAAAGCAGTAGGCACCATTTGTACAAGCTGCAAGGAGGATAAGACCCTCTGATACCTGGAGAAAGATATTACAGGTTGAAACATATAAGACAGTGTCAAAGGTCTGGAGCTTGGTATATTAAAAGCAGCCATGCTTACAGAGGAACTGCAAACCATATGCATGCCCAGATCAAAACTTGTATTCAGAGGAGTCCTGAAACAACTTAAGCCTTTACCTCCGACTGATCACTAGGCTCAGAGCAAGCATTGCTATGTTTAATAATTGCCTAGCCAGAGCCAATCTGCAAGAACTAAGAGAAGTAGCTGGTTTTGTTTTTCTGTTCGTGTGTGTGTGTGTGTGTGTGTGTGTGTGTGTGTGTGTGTGTGTTTGTCACTATATTTTTTGGCACCTGATATTGAAGAAAATTTCTGTCAAAACATCAGTTGAGTGACATCAGCAAGACTGCATAATAAAAGGTGCCAGGTTTCACTAGTCCCCACAGAAAGTTCAACCAGCAACTATCCACAGAGAAGAAGACATGGTAGAAACTCCACAACTGGGAATAAGCCTGAGATGTCTGAATGGATCACTGAACTGAATAAAAATCACATTATAAGTAAGAGAAAAAACGGCACTTTGTGTCATGCCTTCACCTTCCTCAAGTTGTCATAGCACCACACAGAAATGATTCACCAAACCCCAGTGCTTCTACAGTGTGAAAAGAGAGCCAGTGGTGGACCTCTAACCTGCCTAGTATTCCTAGATGCTTCCCAGGAAGGCGCTCCACTCTCAACTTATGGGAAACTTAGGGATCAAGGCACAGAGATAATACCCAGGGTCAGGTAGAAACGAAGAAAGCAGGTAGAACTACAGTGTGCGGATCCTGGTGGTAGTACTTTGTCTCTGCCTGTGGTAGCTCTTGATCAGATGTATCAGCTAACAGCACAGTTCATCTGAAAAGCAAAATTGGTCATTTGCAGATGTGATGGAAAACTCTATTTGGCTTGAAACCCTAAACAGCCTGCCTACAGGGCCAGCCTACACCCTACCACAAATATCACAAGACCCTACCCAGAGAGGAAGATCACTGCTATAGCAAATTTTGACAAAGGGCAGTGGAAAATTCCACCACACTTGGAAGTTTAAATAGCACTGAGCTCAGCCTCAAACCCACCACATGAGTTCTCATCTAGGCAGGGAGGCAAATCTCAACCAGGCATTTTTAATGAGCATGGAGACTGATGCCACTTTCTTGATCAAAAACTCCACCTAACATTGTGACCCCTCTTACAAATTTCTCCAACTGCTGAACCATCTGGCCAGGATACGTTTTGTGGCCCATTCCCAACAAAAGCGATGTCAGTGCCCATCCAGCAGCTCAGTAGGTTACTGAGCTCAGCTAGTGGTTTTGCCAGATAGCAGAGCCCAGCCAGCTGACACATCTGAATTCAAAGCTAAGACAGCAGCCCAGTTATCTGCAGAGTTTGAAAGCAATATCTGCTTGTCCAGAGTCATTACCAACCGGTTCAGTAAAGCTCATAGGAAACTAAATAGTGAAGGTTTACTCTGCCAAAGAACACCTGTAAAACCTAGAAAAAGCGACGACCTCCTCAAATGCACAGACACCAGCTCAAGGACACAGAATTATGATTCAGAAAATTATAATGTGCAAAAAACAATCACAATTCTTTACACCAATAATAAACAAACAGAAACCCAAATAAAAAGCACAATTCCATTCACAATAGCCACAAAGAAATGAAGTACCTTGGAATCTTCCTAATCAGAGACATGAAAGACCTTTACAATGAAAACTACAAAACACTGCTCAAAGAAATCAAAGATGACACAAACAAGTGGAAAAATATCCCATGCTCATGGATTGGAAGAATCAACATTGTGAAGATGTCC
>NW_007112318.1:0-662 GCF_000164805.1 Carlito syrichta
ATAGCCTAGGCAACAGAGTGAGACCTTGTCTTGCAGGGGGCCAGCCCCTGCTAGTTTTGGGGAGTCCCTTGGAAGATGTGGTGGCATCGGCGAATCTGTAGGGATAGATATTAAAAGAAAGACAGATGGAAGGATAGATATAAAGAGGAAGAAAGAGAAAGAAAGAAAGTGGACAACTGTTCAGTAAAGTGAGCAGAAGCCGTTTATTGAAAGTTACAGCAGGTATTTATCCCCAAATTTTACACAGGCAGTCTCACAAGTCTTTCACGTGAACACAAAGCCAGGTGCAGGAGGGGCATCCCCCACCCACCAGATGCTTAGGTGTGAGGAGGAACAAACCCCAAGATTGTCTCATTGTTCCCTTTGCTAGTTAATGTTCTTCAAAAGCAGTGTAACAATCCTTACTAGCCTAATGATGCTCTGATAATTAATAACTTCTAGAGCTCACACAAAACCCATGATGACTATCTTAAACTTTACTACTTACACAATGCTACAGAAGCTCTTAATTATAGCTTAAGCCAATTTTCTAAAGAATGTGGCCCAGTCCAAAGATCATACTGGGGCCCTACAGGATGTGGCCCAGTCCAAGGTTCACGGTGGGCCACCTTTTGGAACAATAGACTACAATCTCTTAACAAAATGGCTATTCCACAGTCCTA
>NW_007112319.1:0-1083 GCF_000164805.1 Carlito syrichta
GAGATCTGTTTATCTCTGACCGCTGCAACTACTCTTGGTCCTGCTCCTCCTCTTCATCAGGCACCATTGCCAAGGTCAAAGCACCAGATGCTTCTGGAAAACCTGTAAACAATGGTCTGATTCACCATTCACCATTCACACTCCTATAAGGATAAGTCATCCATGCAATTCTTCCATATAAATAAATAATATAATCTCATTTTCAAACCAATATCAAAAAGGAACAAAAAGCCTAAAATATACTCTGCAGTTTAATTTCTAGATTGTGACAGAGTCTGAAATGATAGGACAGTGAGGGGATAGAAAATAGGGTGGAAAATAAGGGGGGACAGCTTAAAATATTTTTTACATGCATTCATAGGGGATATTCATATACTGATTTATGGATTACAAATCATTTTTAGCTAATCACATTTGACACCCTTATAATTCAGTGTAAAACATAAAACATAATATTCACATTTGAAAGATGAAGAAACAGGGTGCAAAGACAGTGAATGAAATGTCAGAAGTCCTACAAGTAGACTCCATAAATGGGACTTAACTGCAGGTTTCCAGCTCCCAAGTCTCTGCTTTTTCTTCAACCATACTCTGCCTGAGCGTCTTCATGCCTCAGGCTTGGAACAAATGAATAAAAGCCTACTAGAAACATTTCCAACCCCCACATCCTCAAGTTTCTCTTCCCAAGCTCCATAGATACAAAAATGCAAACACTAGTGTATGAAAGCAAAATATGGAGAGGCGATAATTTTGAATGAATAAGAGTACTGAAATTTGGTAAACAATAAACACTTTAGAGATATCTAAATAGTTTGATAAAATAGAATTTATTTGACTACAATATTGCGGGGACCCGCCCCTCAAGGGTCATGAGATATCCTGAAGGAGAGATGGATAGGTGACAGACGAAGATCATATACACAGACACCTGCCTCTTGAACAGATGACAATCTAATGTTAGTTAACACAGAGCTTTTATACCATTCATGAAGGGGCAAGACAAAGAAAATTCTTTCACGTACATATCTTTTAAAAGTTACCATCTAGTGGTCTTAGTAGCAAACAAACCAAGATTCCCATAGG
>NW_007112320.1:0-858 GCF_000164805.1 Carlito syrichta
GGACAGTCCCATGGGGCTGTATTCTCGTCCAAGCCCTGGACACTGCTAGAAGGGGTCCAGGAGAGCACTCATGGAGAAGGAAGGTCTGAGTGAAAGTGACAACTTTTCTTCTTTATGTACCACCCAAGCCTCTGCAGCCCCAGTCAGTGAGAGACAGCCCAGGCCTTCTACCTGCACTGCTTCTACATCAGCAAGGTTCTGGAGTGCTCTGATGAATTAGGACAGAGGCACCAGCAGTGATTCACATGAAGACCACAGAATCCCAGGTCCTGTGGACCGCTGGACTCAATGCCCCCCTAGCTCCCTATTAAGACTTTCAGTGGGAAGATCACTTTGGGGGTGGTCTGTATTGCATGAGCTGTTCTGCCTCCCTGCCTCTCCAGATTCCAGCAGGTGCAGCACACCCACTTTGGAAATATTTTCCTGGTGTCAACATATGTTACAGCCCTAGGTCAGGGTTACAGATGCAGCTTGATCTCAAGAGCCCATCGTCACTGTGATAGCCCTTCCCACAAAGCAGGATTGAAACTAGGAGGCAGAGCACCTCTGTGCAATGTGGTGGTGGTGGTGCTGCTCATCTGAGGACTGAGGGGAGAATACCAACTCTCAACTAATGAGACTGCTTTGCTTCCACACATAAGTGAAAGGGGCAGTTCCACCAAGATGAAAGAAAACCACTCCATTTCTCCAAGAGCACCTGTGTCATAGTAGAGCCAGGTTGCTTGCCAATTCTGCTGATGAGGAACAAAGGTTAAGGAGGAGGTCACCAGAGCTCACGGAGAGCCAAGGCCCCTAGTACCAGTACCAGAAGGAGGGAACAAATTCTGAACTAGAGAAAGAGCCCTGCTCTGTCCCTTG
>NW_007112321.1:0-875 GCF_000164805.1 Carlito syrichta
GAACTTAAGAGAGAAGATAGACAAATGGGACCTTATTAAACTGACAAGCTTCTGCAAAGCCAAAGAAACCATCAAGAGAGCAGGGAGACAGCCTACAGACTGGGAAAAAGTATTTGCCAACTCTAGGTCTGACAAAGGCTTAACATCCTGGATCTACAAGGAACTGAAGCGTACTGAAAAGAAGAAAACAAACAACCCCATTATAAAATGGGCAAAAGACATGAACAGACACTTCACAAAAGAAGACATTCGAGCAGCCAACAAACACATGAAGAAATGCTCAACCTCACTAATCATCAGGGAGATGCAAATCAAAACCACACTGAGATACCACCTAACTCCAGTCAGAATGGCAATCATCAACAACTCAAAAAATAACAGCTGCTGGAGAGGGTGTGGTGAAATCTTCTACACTGTTGGTGGGAGTGTAAACTAGTGCAACCTCTGTGGAAAGCAGTGTGGTGATTCTTAAAAGCTCTAAATACCGAACTCCCATATGACCCCGCAATCCCCCTACTGGGAATATACCCTGAAGAACACAAATCACTCTATAAAAAAGATACCTGCACACATATGTTTATCGCAGCATTGTTCACAATAGCAAGAACCTGGAAACAACCATGCTGCCCGTCAAAAGAGGACTGGATTAAAAAAATGTGGTACATATACACGATGGAATACTACGCAGACATAAAAAAGAACAAAATCATGAATTTCGCTGCAACCTGGATGGAACTAGAGTCTATAATACTGAGTGACCTCTCACAAAAACAAAAATCCGAATATCACATGTTCTCACTCATATAATGGACCTTGAACATCCAATGCAATACTATGAGAAAATGACGGATGGTACTGGGAAACTATGGGGGGGA
>NW_007112321.1:1126-98914 GCF_000164805.1 Carlito syrichta
AAAAAAAAAAAAAAAAAAAAAAAAAATTCAAGTGTCTATTTTTAAGTCCCAAAGTTGAGACTTTCCTGCTGTTTCTCTATATTCAGTGGTGTTGGCCCTTGTCCAAAACAATATAAAATGGGGGGTGGTAAGAAACTTCAGGCAATTCCACAGAAATAACCCTTCTACATGAGTATATGTGTAGTCTCAAAAATATTACTCATAGTTATAGAGAAATCTGCCTTTAGTAGTGATTTCACACTTCTCCCTTTTCAAATATCCAGAATTTTCAGGATGATTGACCACTGTGGAGGGACCATTCCCAGAGATTCTTTCAAAAGCACCTTCTGCATGGGACGTAGCTGATTGATGGTCCCAGCTGCCACATTTTTGATTCATACATTCATGCCAGAGATGGAATGGATATATAAAGAGAATCAAAAGCAGAGAAAAGCAGTCACTTTTAACATCTCAAGAAAGATATCATGATACATAGAGGAGACTAAGGAAGCGTGCATTCCTGGCCACCCTACCTGAGACTACTCTCAGCTAATGACTAAGTAATGTGGAGGTACTAGAACCAGAAATGTCTGCAGTAGCAGCATTCCTCTAGTGATCAGCTTTGGCTTGGTGACTCCTCATGGGCCTGGCTGAGACTGTCTTAGAACTGGGCTGCAGTGAGAGGGTATTCTTATCCTACCTTCCTCTCTCTCTCCTTTATCAGGTGTGACTCTTGCATTGATGTCTGAATATTCTCCCTGCCTACTCCTGCTCTCTCCTCCTTTATCTTCCACAGATGTTTCCAGAAACAAATCTCACAAGCTATAATCATGTCTTGATGTGTGATTCTCAGAGGACACAAGCTGACCCAGATTGGTAGACTTTGCAGCCCCCGTAAGTCACTGGTTTTAGTCCTCGAACTCTGATCTTCAAATAAACAGCTGGGACCATCAATCAGCTAGAAAAGGTCAATAAGCAAACTGAAATATAGTTTCTGTTTTCTGATTGAACTGAACCTGAGTTTCTTGAGCTGGGTGGGTTCTGAGGGGTCCCATGGGGCTCTTAGGCCCTGTGGAAGAGTTGGAAATCATGGTGCCCACTACTGTTGGTGCAGGTAAAACTGGTGGCTGAAGAAAATGTGAAGGAAATCCAGCACTCTTCCTAATCTTTCTTAGCCTATAATCTGTTGTCCTGTGCTCAAAGTCAGCAATTTGAGTCCTGGTTGTTCTAATATGTCTACCACTGGAAAATCAAACAGTGGTGGACTTTGGACAGATATTTTTGTCTAGGAGTGATCCTGAATCCTAAAATACTGCTTCTTCTCTCACATGATGGGAAGGCGAAAGATCACATGATATGCAACCCACATTATTTATATTATCAACCAGTTTGCCTTTGAGTTTCCAGTCTAGTGGAAATGAGTTAGAAAATGATTAGGATACTTTTAGTCTTTGTACACTAAGGTATACCATCTTACGGATAATTTCACCCCATTCTTGAGGTAATAGAGTGCTGCTCATGATGGGTTACTAACTATACAGTCATAAAAAAGGATAAAATCATGAACTTCCTGGAAAATTGGATGGAATTAGAGATAATCATTCTTAGCGGTCGATCACAGAAACAAAGAGCCGAATACTACATGTTCTCACTCATAAGTGGAACCTGAACATTACTCAAAATAGCACAAGGAAGGGATAGGCAATCATGAGACACTATCAGGGTGGAGAGGAAGGGGGCGGCATGTAAAAACATAAGGGTACTTGATCCTAAGCCGGGGGAGTGAGGAACAGTTGGAAGCCCAAACATTTCTTGCCCATAGGTTACTTTTGTACCTAGTCCTGGCTTGCACCACATCTTTAAATACAGTATTAAAAAAGGAGAAATAAATCACTTCCTTGATTTGATTGGGCTTAAGTATCACAATTAGTAGAGTATGTATTTCTCCACATGAAAATGTATAAACGCTACTAGAGATAGAGTATTATATGATGTAGTATAATTATGGGTGTGCTATCTCTTAATCTTTTCCATCATTTATTGGTTAGAATCAAGACATAACTCCTGCCCCAAATATGAAGGGCAGGGATTACTAGATACTCCTTCTCCCTCTTTTTTAAATACCCACAGTTTATTATAACCAGGTAGGATTATTTCAGAGACAAAACCAATTATTTTGGCAGCTTGTTGCTGAGGGCAGGGACTCTACTACCAGGATAATCACTGTTGGAGATCAGGAGACTCCCATATTTTTCTTTTATGCCAATAAAACAGTTTTTGGAGAGCTGGGGATATGAAAAGGTAGCTTAGAAATAAGGAAGGCAGGGTTATTTCAAACATCGACTAAGAAAGTTAAGACTGTTAACCAGGTTCCAAGTAAACGGTTTATTCTACAGAAATTGTAGATTTTAACAATTCTCATCTCAGAAGTATGAAGCAGCACCTGCGAGACCTGAATGTGTCCAACAGAAACTGTTTCCTTCCCTTCTGTCCTTTCTCTCTGCTTTTGTCTTTGGAATGAATCAAACATACCAGGTTTGAAATACTGTCTCTATAGTTTGTGATTGATTGTGGTCTTGGACAAACGATGTAATCTATACACCTCAGTTCTTTTTCTTTAGTGCGGGTATTAAAATATGTTTGCAAGATTAGTGCCAGGGACACTTGAGGAAAGGTCTCTCTAGTGGGACACCAGGAACTTGGCTTACTGTAATTTATTATAATGTAATCTATGAGTTTAAAAATCATAAGCTTTCTTCTGGCCAGTTATCTTCATACTAGGAGGATCTGTGACAATTTCATTGCTTTGTTGAAATATTGCTAAAGTCTTAAAAGACTCATAGCTTTGCAAAGATCAAAGATGGCAGAATAAAAAAGCAGCTCAAATGACTTAAAATTTTCAGTTGCAACGTCCATCCCCTTTTCAATATCTACATCTTACTACTTTGGAATTTCATGTCAGTGTTCTCAAATTCTTGCACATACCTTCAGGGTTTCATGGACCATATTAGCCTTGGCCTCTACATTGTAGGAATCATGTAAAGTGACAAGGGTCTGAGGTGTAAAGTTAATCTTGATTCTAATCCTAGCCACTTTGTCCTGTGGCTTTGATTCCTTCAGATCATCTGCTTCTTGTCTCTGGGAAGAAGTTCAAAAACAAAGCAATCTACCATTTGTTTAGATGCTATGATGTGGCTAGATACTATGCTAAGTATTTACATGTGTTATTTAGTGTCATTCCACAGCACCTCTGCAAAATATATATTATGCTGGTGAGGAACTTGAGGTTTACCAGAGGTCTTTTAAATAGAGATGCCCAATGTGCATCCAGGTCTACTGACTTAAACTTGGGTGACTGTCCCAGAGTATATCATGTTTGGATTGTTACTTTGCTTCTGATACTTGGTCTTCCAGGTTTTTTTTTTTAGTTGTTGTTGTCTTTTTGTTTTTGTCTACTTATATACTGACCATCTATTTATTTATTTATATTTTTTTGAGTTGGAGTCTCATTCTGTCACCCAGGCTGGAGTACAGTGGAACGCTCTTGGTTGCTGCAGCCTTTACCTCCTAGACTCAGGCCAACCTTCAGCCTCAGCCTTTCAAGTAGCTAGAACTACAGGTGTGTGCCACCACACCTGGATAATTTTTTTTATTTACTGTAGACTTAAGGTCTTGACAGATTGACCAAGTTGGTCTTGAACCCCTGGGCTCAGGTAATCCATCTAGCCTCTGCCTCTCAAAGTGCTGGGATTAGAGGCGTGAGCCACTGTGCCTGGCTCTGGCCCTCTATTTTAATCCTCATTCTCATTCTTTGCACATATGACAGTTGGATTGTTATCATGTTTTGTCCTCTAATACCTGTCTGCCCTTCAAGACCGACTCTAGCTTTCTGCTAAAGTCCACCACAGTGCCATCAAAATCTGCTGTGCACTGGCAGCCCTCCATCCTGTAGCTGCTCATGTTCTAAGTAGGTATACTACATTTGCAACTTGCACAGCATTTGGAAATCCTTTCAGATCCAACACTGAATGTCATTTTCTTTATTTTTATTTTCTTTTATTTTTTATTTTTTAAGTTGGAGTCTCACTCTATTGCCCAGACTAGAGTGTAGTGGCACACTCCTGGCCACTGCGGTCTCGCCCTGCTGGGCTCTGGCGATCCCTCCACCTAACCTTCCAAGTAGCCAGGCATGCGCTACCACGCCCAGCTAATTTTTTAATTTATTGTAGAGATGAGGTCTCGCCAAGTTACCCAGGTGGGTCTCGAACCCACGGGCTCAGGCAATCCACTTGCCTTGGCCTTCCAGTGTGCTGGGATTACAGGCTGAGCCACTGAGCCCGGCCTGAACGTCTTTTTATAACATACCTTTCTATATACTTTGATAAACGTGAACTTTTAAAAGAGACATTAAACTAGCATTTACCAAAGGTTCAAAATTAGAAAGGAATAATGTCAAGTTTAATAAAAGCAAGAGTCTAAAGCTCATTTTTAAAATGTGAATTTTAGTTTCTAATAGAACATGGGTCAGTTCCCACTCACACTTTTGTTATAGGGAATATTTCCTGTATTTTGGTCACATAAATTTATATGAACTTTATCCTTTAGTCAACAGCAGAAGCACAGACAAGTAGGAGAAGAGTAGGCAGCATTGGAAAACATGGGCTTTATCAAGGCAAATATTGAAGCTATAAAGACTTTTTGGAAGCTGCTTTAAAACTGAAAAGATCACAGATCATATTATAGAAGTCTGTTCCTTTCCTAAAGAATACTAACTTTTCAAAAACACACAGAAATCACATTATCCCAGGGTACTTTACAGTGAAGGGGAAAAAAAACAAAATATTTTCATAGATGCCATAGAAAAAATTTGAAATAAGATATCTAATAGAATTTAAACAAGAATGAAATTTAGACAAAGTACAATTTGAACAGAAAAGGAAGAAAGAGATCTGTTTATAAAGTAAGGACAACTGTTGATTTATAATTGTGAGAACTAAGTATTTTTCTGTTGTTTCACAGATCGCAACAGGAGACTGAAGGTTTTTTTCAATGGAAATATTGTTCTTTTTTATTTTAAAGATGTAGAGTACAATTCAGGATTTGGTGTACACGTGGTTATTGTACAGGTAAAGTTTGGGACTCCTTTTGGTCCCCACTTTGCCTGGTTTGAGATCAGGTGCCTTTATTGATGCTATGTGCCCCCCCCCACTCATGGCAGTTTCCAGCTACTGCCAATCCTTTTCTTTTAGTATTATGGCAAATGTTCAGGGTCTGCTCATGAGTAAGAACATGCGGTACACAATTCTTTATTTTTGTGATAGATCACTGAGTACTATAGACTCTAAATCCATCCTAGTTGCTGCAGAGTCCATAACTTTGTTCCTCTTTATGGCTGCGTAATATTTTTTCTAACTATCAATTACTTTATGGTTATGTATTGTCTGTTAATGGAATCCAGTTAGTTCAAAGGAAGTTTAAAGGACTCTCTAAAAATTACAAACACTAACAGAAAAATACAGATTTGTTCTGTTGTGCAATTGACAGAAAGCTGCAAGAATGGTACTCAAATGTGAATGTTCTGACATGGACGCAGCTTTCGTTTAGGCTCACTGTACTTCAACATAGCTGAACTCCCAAATGTTATGACCTCTGGCAGAGTGGCAGTTGCCTCTTATTGAAAGTTTTTTCAGCATAAAATTGTTGGTCTATAATGAAAGCGTTCCAAAGAGATGCCAGGTGTCTACCATCTGCCCTGGTGACCATTGAGAATGAAGAAAGGGAAGGCAGGACAACAGGAGAAAGCTGCTTCATCATTGGCTTGCTTTTCTTATGCTGGAAGCTAAAGTGGCTATTTCTTTTTTCAAAATTTATTTATTTTAAAGGTGTGGGGCACAATTCAGGATTAGGTAGATAAGTGGTCATCTTTCAGGTAAAGTTCGGATCTCTCTTTTGTCC
Organism: Carlito syrichta; assembly: GCF_000164805.1. NCBI lineage: Eukaryota > Metazoa > Chordata > Mammalia > Primates > Tarsiidae > Carlito > Carlito syrichta. Next base: position 7,061 of record NW_007112321.1, read on the forward strand.
CCACTTTGCCTGGTTTGAGATCAGGTATCCTTATTGATGTTATGTGCCCTCCCCCCCGGAATTTTCCACCTACTGCCAATTCCTTTCTTATAGTATTATTATAAATGTTCAGTGATAAAGGTCCACTTATCAGTGAGAACATATGGTACTCAGTTATTTGTTTCCGTAATAGATCACTGAGTATTATGGACTCTAAATCCATCCACGTTGCTGCAAAGTCTGCAATTTTATCCTTCTTTATGACTGTGTAGTATTCCAATGTGTATAAGTACTGAATTTTAAAAATCGAGTCTACTTTTGATGGACAGCACGGTTGGTTCCATGTTTTTGTTATTTCCAGAACCCTGCTTTCCACCAGTTCTGCTACAATCTGTAGATGTTATATCCATGAAATTAAAAATGCTTAAACACTGAAAATTGATTAATTATTGGTTTACTCCAGCTTCCACTTCTATCATGTAAAGTGTGCCTTCTGATCACAAATTATCTGAGAAGTGTGGCTAATAAAAATTATTGACACTTGTGAAAAGAAGGGATGTGACTGTCTAAATTGCTTGAAACAACTGAAAGGTAAACTCAAACAAATTAATAAGGATTTTCATCCTTGTGAATTAAAAAAAGTTTTTTTTAGCTCATGTTGATAGAACATTTTATTCAAGACATTAACAAGCACATGAGTGCTTGAAACTCCCCTCAAAATAAAATTCAGAACCCATGAGAGGTTCTAGCTTTCAAAATAAAGCTAAAGATGATCAGAACTGTAATAAAACATCATGTAGACTAAAAGAGGATGAAGAATGGTAACATCAGAGACTCCGAAATATTATGAATCTTCTTCCTGAAGTAACAATGAAAGTGCTTGTTATCTAAACTTCCAATTTTGATGTATACACATTTAATAGACAACAAATATCTTAGTCTGGCTCAAGCTGAAAATCACTGGTAACGTCTCTACCAGGTCTGCCGGGCAAGGTATGATTGTTTGGGTTTGTGTGGTAGGCCTAAACTCTGATTCTCAACCCAAAAGATTTTCGGCAAAAATATCTGGAGCCATTTTTGGATGTCACAGTTTTTGGAGAGAGAGATGAGTGTGCTTGTGGCACTTGTCTCTACAATAAATCAATAATTAGCCAGGCGTGGTAGCAAGCACCTGTAGTTCTGGCTCCTTGGAAGGCTGAGGTGGAAGGATCACCAGAGGCCAGCATGTGGACGCTGGGGTGGTTGTGAGTGTGCCACTGCATTCCAGCCTGGGCAATGGAGTGAGACTTCACTATAGGCAAAACTGTAGAGACCATGGAGAAGACAGTTACCATCAATATTGCATAAATGTGTCTATGTTTATAGTTCAATTCACAGTATTTTAGCACATATTGGTTCTTCTGCAACAACTGTAGAAGTATTCCAGACCTCTGATTTTCAGGTAAAAGGTGAATTTTTTTGCTGAGAAATTAACATATTTGATTCTATGTGAGTGATGTATTATTCCATATGAAGCATCAGAATGTGAGTTAAATGGATATGCTAATCTCAATATCTGGCAGTTGATTTTCACTTGGCCCGATAGCAAAATTTTTATATTCTTGACGTGTCTATGAGTAATAAAAAGTATAAATATGGATTTAGATATCACTTGAAAGGATATAGTACTATTGAGTACGCTCTAAAAGTTTTCAGAAGAAAAATTGTTTAGACCTTGGAAAAAATATCAATAAAATGAATCTTTCCAAAAAACACATTATTTGCATGATCTAATAGAGAATTTTGGCCCTGAGACTATATTTGTGTTTCTTTATATTATATCTGTTTATTGCTTAAAGATATGAGAGGCCAAATTTCTAGCTGACATTGACAGTCTTTTTAGTCAAGGCACGGATTATTGATGCTCTTTGTGTAGTGAAACAAAGAACACAATTGCAGTTGTCTACCGTGGATTACCAAAATAAGAATATCTCTGAACCAAAGGTCTGTGGGTGGCATAATTTTTCTTCTTTGGTCTTTGTGCAATGTAACCAGTCTACTTCTTTGGAATGGAAATTTACGGTCTCTGTTAGCACTTTAAGAATTGCCTACATTTTGTTGAAACTCTTGAAGGTTATTATTATTATTATCTTGAGTTGAGTTTTCTCTCTGTCACCCAGGCTAGAGTGCAGTGGCACTATCATGGCTTACCACAGCCTTGATCTTTTGTCTCAGCCCCCTGAGTAGCTGGGAATACATGCTCCACAATGCCCAGCTATTTTTTTTTTAATACAGAGAGGTTATTGCTATGTTGCCCAGGCTGGTCCTGAACTCCTGGGCTCAAGCAATTCTCCCACCTCAACCTCTCAAAATGCTGGGATTATAGGCATGAGCCACCGTGCCCAGTAAGGATTAAATATTACATGTAAAATATTTTCTTTTAGAGGTAAAAAATCTGATCAACAGGTAACTAGTATATTTGACATTTAACATTTTTTGACTTAATTTAGCATTTATATACTGCCATTAAAATAAAAAAAATTTAGCCAGGCGCGGTGACTCAGCCTATAATCCTGTGCCTTTGGGAGACTGAGGTGAGTGGATTGCCTGAGCCCGCGGGTTCGAGACCCACCTGGGCAGGCTAGACTTCATCTCTACAATAAAATCCAAAAATTAGCCAGGCGTGGTAGCGTGTGTCTGTAATTCTGGCTACTTGGAAGGCTGAGGCGGAAGGATCGCCGGAGCCCAGCAGTTCAAGGCTGCGGTGGCCAGGAGCGGCCACTGCACTCCAGTCTGGGAGACAGAGTGAGACTCCAATTAAAAATAAATAAATAAATAAATAAAATAAAATAAATCAAATCTATATAACATTCAGAATATGTAGTATGTACTAGGAATCTACTCTCCTTCAATGTATGTGCCGGCTGAACTTAACTGTCACAGATTATTGATCTGTGACATTTCAGCACAATAATAACTCTTTTTTCTCTGATCGTTTTGATCCTTGCCCATCTGCAAGTATCACTGATGCTATACTGATCTCTGAAGATGATCTACTATGTTCCAGCTCATCTCTAATGGAAGGTCTTAGACATGGAAGATGGAACCTCTTCCATACTATGATATGACAGGGAGACCCTTGAACTTTTGAAAGAATAGTAAGCTTCCATGAAAGGTGTCCTACTACAATGATAGAAATGAATTTTCTTTCTAGAGACTTTCTTTATCCCTGTAGGAGGCTTACACAGCTATTTCTTTTAACACACTACAGTTCAAACGCAAATGTTACTTTTAAATAAATTGAGGCTTAGGGAGTACATCTATTCATCTGAGTCTCTGTGTCTAACTTCTATTTAATGAAAGTAAGATAACCCATTTGAACAATTTGAGAGTGGCTGTACATGGAAAAGAACTTTAATTAACATCTTCAATTTACATTTTGTTTGCCCCTTGAGGTCAGTACTCAGGAGCTCAAACCTAGACTCAAGATATAAACCATCAGGATATCCAGCATGCACAATTTTTTTCTTGATATTTTTCTACCTACAAAGGAAAGTGAGTGGGAAGCATTCACACATCTGAGTGTTGAATATTTGAAAATTTAACCCCCCTTTAAAATAATGTGCAATTTGAGTTGTGGTGTCCAATATGATATAACCTAGTCACAAGTGACCATTTAAATTTAAATTAATTACAATTTAAAAATCATTATTTTAGTTGCACTAGTCACATTTCAAGAGCTCAGTGCCATTTTAACTACTGGCTCCTGTATGGGGCAGGTGGATTATAGAGCATTTCTCTCACTGCAGAAGTTTCTGTTGGACAGTATTGTGAATCTAGAACAAGTCACTGCAGGCAAAAGTCACTGAATTGTGGATAATCAGCAAAATTTATTATTTGTATGAGTTTCTAAAGACAGTGAAAGTCTATAAATATAATGCTGCATATTTGTGTGAGAAAGACGTCAACATAATAATTAAATTTTTAATGTCAATTTTACTGGGCCAGGGAATACCTAGATGTTTGTCCAAACATTATCATGGATGTTTCCAAATGAGAGTAACATTTGAATCGGTAGAAGGTTGAGTAAAGCAGATTTCCCTTCCTGGGCCTCATCCAATCTTCTCTTGAAGACTCAAATAGAAGAAATAAAATTAAATTAAAAACTAAGTAAGAGGGATATCCCCTCACCTGCTTGAACTAGGGCATTGGTCTTTTCTGGCCTTCCAACTTGGACTGAAACATCAGCTCTTCTTGGGTCTCAAGTTTGCTGGCTTTAGGACTGGAGCTTATGCCACTGACTTTCCTGGATCTCCAGACTGCTGAGTACAGTTCTTGGAACTTTTTAGCCTCCATATTCACATGAACCAATTCCTTGTAATACATGTCTCTCTCTATCTTTCTCTATCCACATGCACAGATTCTACTGATTATCTTTCTCTGGAGAACACTAATACACCAAGAAAGGAATAGCAATGAATCTCTGGTAAATATATGAAAGGTGAAGTTTGTCCCTTGTATTTTCCTTCTTTTGTGTCTGAACACATTAAGACCCAAGAAGGAAATCATCCAGTAAGGGAGGCAAGTGCTTCTCTGTGAGGCAGGGAAAAGTAAAAGAGGAAAAAGCACTAGAAACAACCGGATACAGTAAATACACAAAGGAGGAAGAAATGGGAGCCATAAAATACATGATAATTTTGACAAAACCTGGATTCCCAGTAGCAAAATAAAATTACAGGACTGAAGATTACTACTCATGGTGAATCTTAGATATCTAAAGATATGATTGATTATTCCCAAAATTCTCAGATGGCTTAGTGATTTTAAGAATCCTATTACACAGCTTAGAATAAAAATGGATGTACCTGGGCCTTTCTAAGGCTTGGTTTCTGTGCTGTTGGGCCTGAGTGGTAGATCAATGATGGAAGATTTGAAGCTCCCATTAGGCTGCACCTTATTTTATGCTGCAATTTAGCAGCATACAAGAGACCACTGAATCTTCACCATGTACAAACAAACAAGCAAATACTCATTCTTTTTCATGATTGAAGAAATAAACAAGAGTGGTATTAATTATCTGGCTAAAATAAATTATAATGGATGCAAACTCATTACTGTTGAAATCAATGCACACACAGCAGAAGGTACATTTACTGAAGTCAACATACTTAATTACATTTGGAGTAATAAAGAGAGTAGGCATGAAGTCCAATGTCTCTTGAGCCTAAACATTAATTTTGATCTAATTTTCTCTTCCTTGATGTTGAGAAAATGAAAAGGCAAACAAAATTAAGAGACCAATATTAACTTCATTAGCTTTGTTATCATGGAATCGTAAGCTGTTAGTACCATGTGTATTCCACATTGTGATCCAAGAAAAGGTCACTTTATTTTAAGATCAGTAATGTTACTATAAGAATAAAGGTAGTCATATGGCCCTTCTCATTCTACAAGATTGTGGGATGGAAATATACATATATATCCATTACACTACTATATATATTACAGTGTTGAGAACAGAGGATATATGGGAATTTTGACACTATGGAAGTAGAATCTTTATGACACTTCAGCTTTTGTCCAAGGATTTTCTTCTTTCTTTAATCCTTTTTTCTTATCATATATATATTTGCTCTGAATTCCTACATACTTTCTGTTAACACTGGGTGTTAAAAGTGTTTTAGCTTTTAGGTGACTTTATGTGATTTTCCAACTAAAATGTGAGAACTCAAACTCAGACTTCTTCATAGCACCTAACACAATGCAGGGCAAAAAGCTGTACAACAGAATAAATAATTGCTAGATGAAAAATAAAACTCCGGGTATCCACTGAAATAGATGATCTTGGCTGACATGGTATTTTCCCTAGTGAGGAGAAAATGGCCGGTCAGATAAATGGCCTGATAATTTTTTCATTGGATGTGAGAGACACAGGTTCTTATCTGGAAGAGGGAGTTTTGATTTAGAAGAAACTGCCTATCACATGGAAGCTTTAGGACTGTAGCATATGCTCAGCTCATTGTGTCTGACCAACATTTTCTATAAATCTCACCCTCAGGTGTTTAAATCAGAGAGAAAATCATTTCTGTTGCTTTTCCTCCAAAAAAAATAAACTTTTAAAATAAATTATCTTATTTATGATAGCTCCCTCATGGATAATAATTAGATTGTGGAAAGAGGGGTACTAGTAAGAATTTCATATGCCATCCAGTTATGAACACTTCCAGTTGGTGATATAAAAGTGTTAAAAATTGAATGATATAATGCAATGTTGCAAAGTTGGTAGTTTCCTGGGTAGCATTACAGTAAAGGCCTGAAGTCATTAAGTGGAGCCCAGGTAATATCTTTTTCAGGAGAACAACTGGAGTTAGTTTTCCTCTGGGTTTCCAACCCTCAGAGATACTTGACAATGTCAAGAGACATTTCTGAAATTGTATGAGAGTAAGATACCCACCCAATGCACTAGTTTAATAGATTTTTTCTAAAACCAAGGACTTTATCCTGCATAGCCATATGATGATCAAAATTAAGACATTAACATCACTACATTACCATTTGAATTCACAGACCCCATTCAAGTTTTGTCAATTGAATAATAGGGTTCTTTACTGCAAAAGGGTCTAGGTCAGAATTACCCGTTTTACTTACTTGTCATTTTAGTCTCTTTCAGGCTAAGATGGTTCTCAGTCCTTCCTGAATTTTATAACCTTGCCCAGCTTATTTTTTTAGAGTGTCTCTCCATCTGGGTTTAATATTTGCTTGTGATTAGATTTGGGTTGTGCATCCTTGGCAGGAATACCCCAGCAATGATGCTGTATGTCTTTTCCTGGCGTCCTTTCAAGTAGGTCACTATTTTGATTTCTCCCATCACTGATAATGTTTGCTTTTGTCATTTGATATAAAGGTGACACCTCACTGTCAAGTATTTTATGGAGAAGTCCTTTAAAACTGTGAATAGCTCACCATCTGTCAAACTTTCAGTTTATTCATTTAAATGTATGTGGACTTGTGGTATCTTATTTTACTCAATAAATTATAATACATTATTATCATCATTTGTTTTGATGCTTAATTTGTCCCCGACTGACCAGTGGGAGCCCAGCAGAGCTGTCTTTTGTATCCTTTTAACATGTTCTTATTCTTTTTTGAGCACTTTCCTGCTTTTTGGCACAAGATATTCCAGGGTCATCTATGTTTCCCTGCCCCAGTTCTGGAGTCAGGAATGGAGGTAAGAAGTCCTGGTTCCTTTTATTGAAGAATGATATTTAGAAGCCATGATATAAAAGCTAGCTTTGTTTATTAATATTGGGATGCTTCTGCTTCTCTCTGGCCTTCTTAGTTGGGAAGTTGAGATAGGGGCTTAGGAAATTAGAGATTATGCATGTATGTATGCATCTATCTATCCATCCATCTTTCCACAAGTCCAACCAACAGCTCACATTCCATACTTGTAAATCATTTCTCCAACATTACAAAATGTGGCTCCCCTTATCCCTAGCCTGTTTACCTTATAGTCTATCTCTCTGTGTGTAACCTACTTCCCTCTCCACAAGGAAGCTGTCCTCTCTCTGCTTGAAGCCTGTCTCCTTGTGCTGGCTTCCGGTGCTGTAGATGCCATCTTGACTACCTGTTGAGGGCACCATCAATAGGACTTTTTCTTTACCCTGCCCAGTTATAGGACACTTACAGGTGGATGCCCTTCATGAACTGCTTGTACCACTCTTTCATCTGGGTGTCCTCACCTCCTTTGGCTGGGTCGCTGTGTCTGGAGGCCCTACTATCCTGCTATGATGCTTCACCTCAGATAGCTCCCTTGCTAGGAGCCCTTGTCACCCTACACATTCTTTGAACTTTTGAGATGATTTTGTATTGAAATTCAGTGCCATGACTTTGCTATTCTTGCTCTTCTACCAGTCTGGCTATCTCATTCGCTAAATGAGACAGCAACTAGTAATTGCAGAAGCCATTGCAGACAGAAACATGCCAGCTCCATCCCACTGGGATCCCAGAACCCCTCATGGGAACAGTTACCATTGTCTTCAGGTTTTCACTCTTAAAGACTTATTATAACATCATCTCTTGAGGCATCAGGAAAGTCATCAGCTACAGACAGCTATAGAGCTACACTTCTATGCTAATCAAGATCATGCAGTTAACTAAATTATTCACGACCTTCATTCACCCCTAGTCTGCTCTTTGCACTATCACCTTTCTCAAACCTCATGACTATCCTCTTAGCTTTTCATACTTTGAACTTTTTGCTCCAAACTTAAAAATCTTTCTCATTGTCACAGGGTTCTAACCTCTGTACTCCAAACTAACATGAACAGAAATTTGTGCAAGCTTATTTAATGCCCTATAATATTTCAGCAGTGTGCTTACTTTTCCACGTAGTTTTTCATCCTCACAGTATCTCTCTTGAGGTTCTACATCGTAACTATAGGTTTCGGTAGACAGGCTAATTGGTATGAGAGAGCCCTGGGACGGACTGCTAACCTTGTATCGCGCTGCACTGTGGAGCTGTAAAGTCTAGCTGGGTTTGGGACTGGCCTTGGCTTTGGTGACAAAAGGCAAGTTTGAGAACACAGGTACTGTGACAGCTGAACTAAAAAAAGCATCTGGGTCCAGCTTCTCCTTTGCTCACTGCTGTTTTTAATTCGATATTTTGTGTGGACTCCAAAGTGAAATTCCCCTGAGATGGTGAGGGGATTTGGATGTCATTTTCTGTTTTGGTAATCTTACATATAGCTTTTCGTTTGCATTTCCTCCTGATCAACCTGTCACTTGCTGTAATACAAGTCTGTATTAAACATAATAGAAGGACTTCTAGACAGAAAGGGAGATATCAAACACTGTAACTTGAAGTTAAGAATTTACTGCCATTCATCGTATATATGATATTTCTTTTGTTTGCTTTTATCTAAATAGACATATTTTTCCAACACACTCAAAGAATAAGGGAAACATGGGAAAATTAAGTTGACCTTTTGAACTTTTTAACAAAAGCAATCACTAAAACCAATTTCTAAATTCATTGGAGAATTCCTACATAAAATATATATTTTTTTGAGTCAAGCGAACACCACACTAAAAACTTTTTTTTTCTAGTAGAATTTGTTGTGGGTTTTTCCACAGTGTGACTTTTTTTCACTTGAACTTTCTTTTTGACTTAAATCTCAGAACTCAGAGTGACAGAGTCGGTGACAAAGTAGACTTATAACACAATATAAGATACTAGATGACTAGAGCCCAAATCCACTATAGAGTTGTTTTTTGCTGTGTAATAGACCACCCCCTCACATTTAGTTAATGATTCTGGTTTGGTGATTTGAATGAGCCTGCCTGAGGCCTCCAGTAGCCCAGCCTGAAAACACCTAAAAGACACATATATGTTATCCAGAGGAGGGACTGGAGTAACCCATGTTTTATCATCAGGTGTTATAGTAGATTCATTAAAAAAAAATTCAAGTGATAAAACTAGACATTGGTGATAAAGTGAGGGTGAGTGGGAAGGCAAGGGGTAGCTGAAGATATTTGTCCCACGTGGTGGTAATCTGCTTAGGTGCCTGTAGGGACCCTCCCTCTAAGTGACATGATGATTTTACAGTCTTGCTGAAAGAAGATCATTTTAATGTGGCCATGAAAGAAAATGTGAAGTTCTCTACAAGAGTCGAAGATGTTAGCAGTTTCCAGTGAGCATAGCACAACCCCTTAGGGGTTGTGTTGCCTACAAAGAGGGATTATAAAATATATTATCTCTCCTCTTGGCTGCTAAGTTTTGTCATATTTTTGTGATGAGATAGCTACAATTTAATTACTTGCTATATACCAGGATACTGTACAAATAGGTAGTATATATTACCCCATTTAATTTGCTTAATTTTCCTATTTGGTAGGTATTATTATCCACACATCCTCATTTAATAAACGTAGAATCTGATCTTACTGGGTGAAATGAAGTGATTATCTCAAAGTAACACAGCAGAGCCTGGATTTGACATAGGTCTGATTTCACAGGCTGTGTTTTATTTCATAGAGATAGTATTCGAGAGGGCCTACATTCTGGAGAATTCTGTGCTCTGACCCTAACCCTCTGAGCCCTGTATTCTAACTGAATATTCCAACGAGTTAGCTTTTCTTATGTAATAAACCACCCCCGAAAACATGTTTATTTAGTTCATGATTCGGTGGTTTGGCAATTTAAATGAGCTTGCTGAGCAGTTTTTATGATCAGGGCCAGGTTCAACTATGCTTGGCTGGACTCTTTCATGTCTAGGACCTCAACTTTGACTATAGGGCTGACCTTCTTCCATGAAGTCAATCATCCTTCAGTAGGTTATCCTGTGGCTGTTCACATGGTGGCAGAAACGTTTCGAGAGAGCCAAGAGATGCCTGAATATGCAAGCACTTTTAGGTCTTCATTGTGTCACATTCACTAATCTCCCATCTTCATTGTGTCACATTCACTAATCTCCCAAAATAATCAGTCAGCTTGTCACGTGGCTGACCTAGATGAAAAGAATGGGGAAACAGAGTGCATTTCTATCAAGGAGAATCGGCAGCATCATTTTGCAGGGGCATCACATCATGAACGTGCCACATTGCACAGTTAATACAGAAAGAGGAAGACTTTGTGACCATTTTAAAAATGCCTAGTTCTACCTAGTTCTTTTACAAATGTGTGGTGCTTCCCATGGAGGAGAAAGAGACAAAAAAATAGGGATATGTCATAGGAAATCAATCATTCCTCTCTCTGAAAGTAGACTCACATATACATGAAGCCCTGTCTTGTTGACCTAGTACTAGAAAATGCACATTGGCCTTAAGCAAATGCAAAAAGTTGGACTGCCAGTCATTACTCATACTTCTTTAGACATTTCTCTTTTTATTTGGAAAGGGAGATTCTAAAAAATGTTTATAAGTCATGTGTGAATTTTCACAAATGACTATTGTAAAGGCATCCAGAAAATAAAATACCTTTTGTTCTAACATGCTCTAAAACTCATGGGAGCCTGCTTGAATTTTCCCTATGAAGATTCTAAAGCAGGTGATTATGCCATTTAGAAAAGCTAAGAGAAGTCAAAATTTTAAAGGAAATAACAGTGAAATTTCCCTTCAGAAAGAAAAGTCACCATTAAATGCCATGGGGAAAAAAAATTACTGTGATCAAAAGAGAGATACCCTACATCATATGGAAATAAAAGGGACTTGCCTCGAGACTTTTTTACTTCTAGCATTTGTTTAGTGATTATATGACAGAATTGTTTTTAGTGCAATGATTTTTTCCTTCACAGTGTTCTTGATTGTTATTGGATCTTTTTTTCTACCCCTGAAAGCATTAAATTGTTTTATCATTCACATGAGGGAGACCTCATTCACATCAACTCCCAAAACTTGAAAAAAAAAAAAAGAGCTTTCTCACCTCCCTGCAGGAGGGGACTTTGTTATTTTGAAGCAGATTCCATTCCTTGAGTATAAGGAACTCTCTCACAGCAAATCTTTGTAAGCAAGAGACATTTTATTTTATGGAATAGAAATTAAAATTCATACTGGATATAAAGAAAGTCTGAGATATAAGTGTGTTCCTGTGTATGTATGTGTCTGTGGAAAGTCACCAAAAAGATCTTAACAACTGGGACAAATCTTTCTTGACCCCAATCAGAAATATCTTGCCACAAAATTCTAAATACATGTATTATTGCAACCTCAAGCTTGGCTTTTCCATATATTTTTTTCTTGTGACAAAGGATATATAATAATAGTTTTAGATAATGCTCTGGGAATTGTTCTTTGGCAAACTTTGACTTTGAGGTAGAAGACCCTTTCAGTCAAACAAACTTAACAACTATGGTCTTGAAATGATGGATAACACATTTCACATTCTGACTATTGTAAGTCACATATTATTGGTTGTGGGTTAATTTGCTAAATGCCAGTTTGCCAAAAGCGGGTTTCTAGAAGCAAATTCACCAAATTTCAATCCCCAAGAGGCAAATTTGCATTGTGACCAATTCTAAATTGAGCGGATGTACATGTGGCTGAGCCTAGATATAACCTTCACACCTCCTGCTATTGTTTGGATGCTTCTGTCCCCTAAACCCCATGTTGAAATTTGATTCCCAATGTTGGAGGTGGGGCCTAATAGGAGGTGCTAGGATCATGGGGGCAGATCCCTCAGGAAAGGCTTGGTGTGGTCCTCATGAATAATACATGAGTTCTTGCTCTATTAGTTCCCTGAGAGCTAGTTGTTAACAAGAGCTGGCACCTTTCCCCCTCTCAATTTCTCTCTAGCCATGTAACCTCTCATGAGCCAAATTCCTTTTGTCTTCCACCCTCAGTGGAAGCAATCTGAGACTATCACCAGATGCCCAATTTCTCAGCCCATGGAATCGTGAGCCAAATAAACCTCTTTTCTTTATAAATTACACAACCTCAGGTATTACAGCAACACTAACCAGACAAAGACACCTACCGTCAAAGCTGCTTTGTTCATGAGCCCATTAAACAATGGCAGAGGAAGCTAGGGAAAGAAATGAACTGATGTCCACTGAAGTCATCCAATCCATCAGATTATTGAAATCATACTCTTCTAAGAGAGTCTTTTGGTGAGCATCACATGAGACACAAATATCTTCATATTCTGTACCTATTGATAGACCTCTATCCATGTACTTCTTATCCAAGTCTCCTTGTCATCAGTTTTCCAGTTGTGTTCCTTCAAAATCCTTGACTATTATCCGAACCATTAGCCACATTGCCCATGGTTTGTCTCTTTCCAGGCAACAAGTGATCAGGCCCACTACAAATAAATTATGGATAGTTTTCTCTTCACTGTAGTCCTGTAGAGAGATATCCCAGAATGGGGCTGTGGGGCTATACCTGCCCCCTTCCAGCTAATACTTTTGTAGTGTACAGGATCATAGTTTCTCTCTCTCTTTTATCTATCTATCTATCTATCTGTCTGTCTGTCTGTCTGTCTGTCTGTCTATCTATCTATCTATCATCATCTATTTTAGATAGATAGATATAGAGTGAGTTATATCTATCTATAAACCAAGCTTGAGATTTTTCTTCTTAAGTCAACTGATCATGGGGCATGCCATGTGAACTATAGCTGTGGGCTAAGAGACAGAAAGCAAAGAGTAAGATTAGGGCCCATCAACTTACTTGCGCCTTTTGGGTTTGCTCTAGACCAATCTCATGTATGTCACGTTCGTTTTATGATGAAGTAAATATAGGTTCATATAGGTTCAACTTTGTCTTGGGTAGACAATACTCAGTTCATGAGTGGTAGTTCAGGTCACATGAAAACTTAATGGACAATGTTCATGTGATCAATCTCTATTAAAGCCCAATCAGAAACCAAAATATGTTTTTTAAAAGGAAAATTGTTATCTGCAAAATAAAATAAAATAAAATAAAATAAAATACAATAAAATAAAATAAAATGTCATAGCTTTGCTTTAATTCCTAAAGGTCTGTGCTGTGATTTACTTATAGGAGTCTGCTAAAAGCACCATATAACAGCCTTACCTACCACTAGAACTTGAAGCATTGTTGAATTTGTTGGGCCACACCGCACAAGTGATAGAATAACTTTTATAACGGTGCCAACCTGTTGTAGACCCTTCTCTTTTTCTGGGTCCCATCTACAACTGGTAACTTTTAGGTCCCTCAGTAAATGTATCAGAGTAGCATGCCTAAATGAGGCATATGTGGCCTCTAAACTCCAAATAGGTCCACTAGATATTATGCCTCTTTCTTAGTGTTAGGAGGAGCCAGATAGAACAATTTGTTCTTTGCATTGGAAAAATTTTACCGAGGCATCAGACTCCTACATTTCTAGAATTTATTTGCCACCCTCTGGCAGGCAAGAGCCTTACTAATGTGTATAGAGTGGTTGCTATCTCCTGCTTTTTAGGTCCAATCAGCATAACTTTATCAATGTAATGGACCAGTATGATTCCACTGGAATGGAGAGGCAATCAAGTTCCCTGCAGACTAGAATATGACATAATTCTAAGGGTTAATATAGTCCTAAGATAGGTCAACAAAAGCATATTGCTGGCCATGCCAGTTGAAAACAAATTACTTCTGATTGTCTTTAAAAAGGTATGGAAAATATAGCATTTGCCAGATCAATAACTGCATAGCAGATATCCCAGGATGTGCTGATTTGCTCCGTCAATGAAACCACATTTGGAACAGCAGCTGCAATTGCTTAAAAATGTTTGTGATAATCTACTGTCATTGTCTAAGATCCATCTGTCTTCTGCACAGGCCTAGTAAGTGAATATGGAATCTTTGCTAGGTGTTGCTAAGTGAACTTATATTAATCAATTCGGCCTCATCCATCTTTATCTTCCTTTCACTTTGATTCCACAGTCTTAAGATATATTACCATACATGTTCCTTGAGCTTCTGTCAAAATTAGTTGACAAAATCATGCAATTCTTTTGGTGAGCATCGCATTTCTATGTGAGTTATACTTTGGACCTTATTCTTTGCGATCTGCTGAGATGTGAGTCTAGCTACAGGTCTAGAAAGCAAGAGAAGCAATCAAGTAACTGATGAGATAGATGGATCAGCAGTCTTGTGTAAGACAACTACCTCTGTGAAGGCCGTTACTTTTTCAAGTAAGGATAGACTATCTTAGGCAGGGATCAAAAGGTTGCTTCTATTGCAAAGAAAACTCAGAAATTAGAGTTTTCATGTTTAAAATATTCAACTTCACCGAATTTGCTCATAAGTTCCCATCTCAGTTTTCAGCATCCCGTTACCTTCCAATGAATACTCTAACTTAAATAAATAAATCATATGCCTTCAGAAATTTAATTTTTATTCTATTTCATCATGTAAAAATTATACAGTGGGTTAAGTTTTTAGAAAACTTGGCCCTAGGCTAAGATTTCTATAGGTGTTAGGCTATAGGATATAGGTTATGTAGTATAGGATTTTAGGGCAGACAGAGAAGCTTTCAGATACCTTATGTAAACTAGAAATGTCTTGGACTAACAGTATCCTCTTCCACAGTGAAAAAAAAGTATAATTAACAAAAGTGTAAAGTGTCATTAACACTTTACATATGATCATGTTAGAGATACAATTCCAGAGAGCCTTAAAAAAAATCTCTGCTTCTCTGGGACCACTCTTGGCACCAAATTTTGTATTGGTCAGGGTTACATCAAATAAGCAGAATATGTGTCTCTCTCTCTCCTCTCCGTGTGTGTATATGTGTAGTTGGCTTGACAAAATTGTGGAAGCTAGATAGGTGGCCTCCATAAAACTTTGCTTTTTGTCTGATGCTGCAATTTGTAATTTGCAGGACAGTCCACAGGAAAAAAATCAGGAAGGGGAGATGTCCGTGAAGCAGGGAAGAGCAAGAACAAATGAAAATGCAAAGCAGGAGCTAGAGCTCAGGAGAATGGTCTGGAATCCATGTCAGTTCTTGCAGTCTTAAGCCTTGGATAATCTGGGTGCCCTGCATGAAAAGCTGGCATCTTTCATCATGGACATGGTAAGTTTGGTTGTGAGCATTTTGAGCAGCTGGTTTTGAGCTGGGCCCCAAAATAAGAACGCTTTTTAGCAAGAAAGAGATGTAATCAAATTCACGTATCTTAAGGAATCACTGACAACAGTGTGGAATGAATTAGAGTGGAATAAGAACAGTGTTAAAACAATTACATCCAAGAAATCAGGATGAAAATGGTTCTCACAATACAGAGTAATGCCAGGATCTGGAATTTACCAATTCCTGATTCTGGAGATGGCACACCAGATCACGTTCCCATGTTCAATCCCTGTATCCTCTTAGAGTTTAAATACTTCTTCCCTCTGGTGTCCCCAGGTACATCTTTGAAGCATCTCTGGAGGTAGAAAAGTGGTAGGGATGTTAGCATAGTCTTTGACAAAATCATGAAAGAGACATGACTCAGTTGCTTTATGTTTCTGCATGAAAGTTCCTACCCTTACTTTTGAGCTATTTTTCTCCAACTCTTTTCTTTATATGATATGAGATCAAAGAAATATTATTTGATATCCAGGATACCAGATGGTATACTGTGGGTTCTTGAACAATGTTGTCTTGTTCAATGTCATTTTGTTAAAACATTGATGAGGAAAAAAAAAGTTGATTCCTAGCAGAGGCTACTGTCTGTCAAGTTTGTATGGTCTCCCCATGTCTGCATGGATTTTCTCTGAGTACTCCAATTGCCTCCATATCCCAAAGATGAGCACTTTGGGTGAAGCTCAAATGGTCCCAGTCTGAGTGAATGTGTGTGTGTGTGTGTGTGTGTGTGTGTGTGTGTGTGAGTGCCCCCTGTGATAGGATGGCGTCCTGGCCAGGTTTCCCACCTTATGCTCTGAGCTGCTGGGATGAACTCTGGCCACCTGTAACTCTGAAGTGAAATCACTAGGTAAATAATTATCTTATTTGCTTTTATTATTATTATTTTGAGTCAGGGTCTCACTCTTTCACCCAGGCTGGAGTGCAGTGACACTCTCATGGCTATTGCAGCTTCAACCTACTGGGCTCAGGTGATCCTTCTGCCTCAGCCTTCCAAGTAGTGGAACTACAGGTGTGTGCCACCATGCCTGGCTAATTTTTAAATTTATTGTAGAGACCAGGTCTCACCAAGTTGCCCAAGCTGGTCTCAAAACTCTGGGCTCAGGCAATCCTCCCACCTCTGCCTCTCAAAGTGTTGGAATTACAGCAAGAGCCGCCATACCCAACTATTAATCTTTTAAAAATGTACATATAACCCCTATCTATCACCATACATAAAAATCAACTCCAAATGGATAGAGTCCTAAACATAAAATTTCAAACTTTAAGAATCTTAGGAAACCCAGGAGACACCCTTACAGAAATCAGAATAGGCCACCAATTCCTGATCAAAATTCCAAAAGTCCATGGCATAAGAGATAAGATTGACAAATTGGAACTCATGAAACAGAAACGCTTCCGCAAAGCAAAAGAACCTATCAAGGGGGCAGGGAGATAGCCTACAGAATAGGCAAAGATATTTGCCAACTGCATATATAATAAAGGCCTAACATCCTGGATCTACAAGGAACTCAAATGTATTGAAAGGAAAAAAAGAAACAAGCACATTAAAAAGTGAGCAAAAGATCTGAATA
Source organism: Carlito syrichta (assembly GCF_000164805.1). Taxonomy (NCBI): domain Eukaryota; kingdom Metazoa; phylum Chordata; class Mammalia; order Primates; family Tarsiidae; genus Carlito; species Carlito syrichta. The sequence continues at coordinate 24,158 of NW_007112321.1, forward strand.
GATACTTCCCAAAAAAAGACATACAAAAAACCAACAGATACATGAAAAAATGCTCAGCCTCACTAATCATCAAAGAAATGCAAATCAAAACCACACTGAGGTACCACCTAACTCTAGTCAGGATTATTAACTCAAAAAACAACAGATTCTGACGAGGTTGTGGAGAAAGAACTCTTCTACACTGTTGGTGGGAGTATAAATTAGAACAACCTCTGTGGAAAACAGTGTGGCAATTCCTAAAAGATCTAAAAATCGACCTTCCATATGACCCAGCAATCCAATCCCCCTTCTGGGCATATACCTGGAGGAACTAAAATCATTCTATGTGTATAAATTTTATGGTAGCTGATAACTAATACTTTTGATGTGCCAGCCCACCACACTTGGTATTTAAATACTGAAACTAATTTAATATTCAACCTTCTTGGACAGCATTTAAACTCTCTGTGTTTAGACAATATATTTTATGTGGTGAGTCTGTCTTTCACAACTGAAGTTGAAAGCGTCAGATGCTATCTCTCCCACCCTCCCTTGCTAATCTGGTCCAACATACACATTCCACTTATCAGATGCACTGGACCCAGAGTTTGAATCAGAAGTTTGTGATATAAAAGAAAGACCTTTTAAATCCTTTATGGTGAGAATGATGAGGGTCTATATCTAGTATGCTGCATGAAAGTGATTCAATTACTTTTGTAGATTGTCTTAATTATTAAGCAAATTAATGGTGGTAACTATATTACAAGGGGGCAGGGTTCAACTATGTTGAAGAAAAAGCTATTTTCAAAAGTTTAGCAGAATCTATTTGCATCAAATAGTCTAATGATACAAATTTCTTAGTTTAATAGATCTTGCAACAATGGGAAAAACTTGGTATAAGTCCTAAATTATTCTACACATTCAAAATCGACACAATTTTCTTTCTTAAAATTCTCAAAATCCGACCTATCATTTTTCGTTCTTGTTTCTCTCTAACTATTGGGTCACTGAAGTTATGCTGGATTGACAAGGATTTTTCCTGAAGCACAAGATCTCAGCAATAGTGCCATTCTGTGGCATTTTAGATAAATTAATATTTTAATTGCCTAATAATCAGGTCTGTAGCCACATAAGGATGGTACAACCAAAGACTGACCAATCAAGCATTTGAGAGAAAGTAAAAATGCATTAAAACTCAGTAGATTTTTCCTATTCTAACCAATTATATGGAAATTAATTGAGTGATATTAAAAAAGAAAAGAATGATACACAAGACTCCAAGATTAATGTGATTCAGCTCTTATTATTTTAAATAAAGATACAGCTGCACTTTGAGTATTGACCAAAATTCTCTGAATTTCAAATACTGGGGTCAAAAGTAGTTAATGGAGTGAGGGATTTTTAAAAGAAATAATATAATTTATATTTCTCAATGGTTAGAATCTTTTAAAAAAATTATTCGTCTATTATAGAGTTGTGGAGTACAAGTGAGGATTTACTACATAAGTAGGCTGCATGTAGGTCAAGTTTGGGCTTCTAGGTGGCCCTCACTCCTCCTGGTAGTGGACTAGGCACTCCTTGTGTTGTCACGTGCCCCCTGACATTCCTCCCCCACTTCTTTCCCTAGCAGTGCCCAGTGAATGCCAATCTTATTCTTGTGCCAATGTGACTAGTGATCAGGGTTCTCTAAGGAGTGAGAACATGCGGTATTCAGCTCTTTGTTTTGGTGATAGTTCACTTAGTATGATGTTCTCCAACTGCACCAATGTTGCTGTTAAGGCCATGATTTTGCTCCTCTTTATGAATGTGAAAACTCCATTGTGTATATGTACCACATTTTCTTTATCCAGTGCACTTTCAATGGGCAGCAGGGTTGATTCTATGTTTTTGCTACTGTGAATAGAGTGGCAATAAACATGCATGTGCTGGTGTCCTTTTGGTAGAGTGACTTATGTTCCTTTGGGTATTATAATCCCGAGAGAGATTACTGTATCCTATGAGAGATCAATTTTTAGTTATTTTAGGAATTATTGCATTGTTTTTCATAGAGGTTGAACTAGCTTGCATTCCCACCACCAGTGTAGAACTGTTCCCTTTTCTTCGAGCTGGGCCAGCACCTGTTGCTTTTTGACTTATTAATGATAGCCATCCTTACTGTAGTTAGGTCGTATCTCATTACAGTTTTGATTTGCATTCCTCTGATGATTAGTGAGGCTGAACATTTTTTCATGTGTTTGTTGGTTGCTTGTTATCTTTAGAGAAGTGTCTATTCATGTCTTTTGTCCACTTTTTAATATTGTTGATTTTTTTTCTTTTATTTTGTTTGATTTCCTTGTAGATCCTGGATGTCAAGCCTTTGGTTGACACATAATTCACAATTTTTTCCCCTATTCTATGGTTTCTTTTACTTTCTTGATGGTTTCTTTTGTTGTGCAAAGCTTTTAAGCTTGGTGAGGTCCCACCTGTCTATCTTAGCTATTGTAGCATTTGCTTTTGGTGACTTTGTCATGACTAGGCTTTTTTTGCTCACTGTCTCTTAGTACTCTGAGGATTTCCTGTAATTTTTTTCCCTCCTCGTTTGTGAAGAGGGACTTTCCCCTTTGGTTTTGTTGCTCTGAAGCTAGTTAATGTCCCCTAGTTCTAGGACTCTTTCTGACATTTAATATAGATCACTCAGTGAGAGAGAGGGAGGCACTCCTGTTCTGTGCTCCATCCTGAAAAAGGCACCTCTGCTGCAGTGTTTTTCCCATAGTCCAGTAGAACTGGCTTTCAAACTTGTTGCAAGTACTCTGCAGGGAACGAGTGGGTGGATGGGTTCCCTATCTGCTGGTTTGCAGTTTATAGATACCTTACCACTGGGAATAACTTTGAGTGTCTTCCATGTTGCTTTCTCCCCATTCCAGTCCACACTCAGCAATTGAAAGACAGTGAGCTCCCTGCCACAAGGGGATCTGTCCCCTGTGGGCATGTAGGGCTGGCAGGTGATCTTTCCTGATCCAGTGTTGGAGTTGGCCATCAGATGCTCGTGGTGGGAGTCAGCTGAGTTTAATCTTCTGGCAAGCTTTCCTGGCCTGGGAGCTAGCTGCTGAGCTCTGCTGGCAGAGCTCAGAAACTATTCAAGCACAGGTTGTTCCCCCATTCTGCTTGGCTCCAATTGCCCACCACTGTGCCCTGACCAGGATGTCTCCTGTGTGAGACCAATGACTTATGCATGGCTGGGGTGGGGGAATTAACCCAGAGTATATCAGGATCACTCCCCACCTCTCATTGGTAGGGGGGGCTTCAGTTCCTGTGCAAGCCTGGTGCATGCTGGGAGATAGGGCACCTGGAATCCAGTGTTTGCACTGCAGCACCCTGCTTACTGGTCTCTGTGTGTTTGAAGAGACCTCCACTGGGTGAAGGGTGTTTTACCTGCCCAAAACTGTTCAGGGTGCCTGCAGATGCTGTGCCCTACTCTCTGCCTCAGTTGGGGAGAGAGGCATTAGATCTGCACTCCATGGTGACCATCTTGGTTCCCTCTCCTTAGACTTTTTAAAGAGTGGGCTGTCACCATCTATCTCTTTTTATTGAAAACATACCAAGATATGATAAATAAGGGTAGAGGCCTTAGAATCGATTAGTCCTGATGCTTATTCCTGTGTCCAGGGTTAATAAGATCAGAACTAATGCCCTTAGATGGCCATGGGGCATCCAACTCATTGATACTGTTCTGTCATGAAGAATGGCCTTGGGAATACAGTCTTATATCATCCTGGTCTAACGTTTCTGTGAAGGCATGAAAACCAACTTTCACTGTCTTTTTGAACTCCTCTCAAAGGCTATGAATGACTATCATTGTTTGACTCACAAACCATCTGGAGCCTCTGAATGAATTGTCTATACATTGTATAGTGAAATGTGGAAGGGAGTTTGTTCACCGGGTTTTCTGAGTCTTGAGTTAATGTTAAATCATGTTTTAGCTAATTAAATTCTCTAATAGAATTATGTCTGTGGTAGGAAAGCTTGTCTGGCATTTTAGGTATGCTGAGAAAGAAGTAGGAAATTTTCAGCGTTAATATTTCAACAAACATATTATTTGGAGGAATTTGTGGGAAAATTATATGATGGAGATATTTCACTAATACTTTAAACATTCTTGTCCCCTTTCTCTTTCATTGTACTTACTAAGAAGCCCTTTGTATTCAAAGCTTTTTTACTTACTGTATCTGCAATTACTTCTAGGCTACTAAGCAGCACTTGAACCAAAACAATCAAACAAGCAAGTGAGCAAAAACATGAGTTAGTGCAACTACACATTTCTGGTCTCTGAGTACAGGCTAGTCTTCAAAGTTGCTGAACACTTTTTCTGTGTGTTTCTATTCTTATTTCTTATTTTATCTTCGTCTACTCTTTCTAACTCAGAATAAACCCTTCAACTCTCCTTCATTCTCAACTATTGAGTTTATCTCCCAATTCACAGAAATATTAGTGGTGATCAGAGAAGCTTATCTTCCCCATTTTTGCTTTCTTTCCTCTCTCACTTCCAACCTACCATCTCAATGAAGAAATACTCCTATTCTTCTATTCTGGTATTTATCTATGCTCTTGTCTCTTACTCTTCTTAGAGATCTCACCCCATCAGTTATCTCCTCTCCTAGGATTCTCTTTTTATGTCACTGATGCTCTTTAACCTATGCATGTATTCGGTCTCTCTTATCTGAAAAACAAGTCCCTGGCCTTCCATCACCCTCTAACTGCATCTATTTCTTTACCTTCACAATTTTTGAAGTAGTCTTAACTCAACTCTGCATCTCCATTTCTTTACCTTACTTTCATCTCTTTACTTATTGTCATAGGACTTCTTTTTTTAACATTCCATTAAAGTGTTCTTGGGAATCACTTTAAAGGTGCTAAATTTAAATGTAAACATTCTCAATCGTCCTTTTGACGTTTCAATATTTAATACTGTTAATGACTTTCACCTCCTTAAAATTCTCTCTTCTTATCCTCCAGAATTCCATTTCTCCCACTTCTCTAGATATTACTCAATTTCATGAATTTTTCTTTCCTACCCATTATTTATGTGTTGATTTGTTTTCCTTGGTTTTGTTCTCAGACATCTCCTCTCATTCTGCACTTTCTTCCTAGAGACTTCCTACTAACTTGGATTGCTATAATTAGTATAAATTATCTGGATATATATATATATATATATATTTCTAGATTTATTTCTTATTCTTTCTTAAATCCAAATATATGCTTTTATATATCTAAATACTTCTCGAACACTTTCATTTGGGTGCTGCATGGGAATAAAAACTCAGTACCTTCAAAATTGAATTCATTAGCTCTATTCCATCATTCCCACTCCAGAATGTACTTACTCTATTAATAGGTCCACTATCAACCAGATACTCAATGTAGAAACCTAGAAATCATCCCTGAGTCACTCAAGATTTCTCCTTGCCTCACCTTTAATCATATGCTTCTGGATGCTAATTCTTATTACTTACACAACTTAAATAATTCCAGTATCTATCTCTTCATCTCCATTTGAACTATCACCGTATAACTTTCGGCTTTTATCATTTCTTAGTTGAAATACTGCAAAATTCTTTTCAATAGTGTCTTGGCTATAAGGCTTGCCCTTTCTATTATCACCCAAGTCATCTTCCCATATTATAAATCTGACTAGATTATCCTTCTGATTATGGGATTTCCAGGACTCTCATGACCTTCAGGATAAAATTCAAGTCTTTTTCATATCTTTACCTTGCCTTCACCTATCTCTCGCCCTATTTCTTATTGTTCTTCATTTGGATGATGCTCTAGCTCTGCCAAACTATGTACAAATAGTTTACCCAAAGTCACAACTTATTAAACTTCAGTGCCTTTTGCATGCACTTCTATACCAGCCCAAAGCTTCCTGACTTGGCTAAATCTTTTCATCTTATAAAAACTCAAATTTCTCTCCTGAGAAGGCTTCCCTGACCCACCTACTGTGGGATAAAAGTTATTTTCACATGCTTCCCAGTTCCTTCAGGACTACATATAACACAGTTCTCACCATACTTTATCCAAAATATGTATTTATCTATCTCTTTCATTACACTGACATTTTCTTCTTTATTATATTATTGATAATAGAAACACTGACTCTTCTATTAGAATTATTGAAAACATTCTTGTTGCATGAATGAATAAATGAATGAAATAAAACACTATAAAAGAAATGTTGAAAATGGAATTGAAATTTAAAAATGGATATACAATTTTTAATCATTTCTTAAAACAGTCTGATTATGGGATGCTTTTTCTGGTAGAATTCTCAACTGTGAGAATTAAAACTCAGGATCATATTTCTTCATGCAGACTGGGTTTTTTTTTTTCTTTAACATACTTTGCCTTAGTGAATACAAATTTTTTAAATCTTAATTATTATTTTGTATTATAAAGATGTGGAATACAATTCAGAGTTAGGTATACAAACATTGATCATGCAGATACCCTTGTTGATGAGGTATCCCTCTCCTTCCCCTAGCAGTTTCCCTCAACTGTCAATCCCACCCCTCCTCCCCTGACAGTTTCCCACTGCTGCCAATTGCTTTCTTATAGCATTAAAATTGTTCAAGTTTCACTTATGAGTGAGAACATATGGTACTCTGTTCTTTGTTTCTGTGATAGATCACTGAGTATGATATACTCTAAATCCATCCAAGTTGCTGGGAAGTCCATATATTTGTCTTTCTTTATGGCTGCATAATATTCCATTGTGTATATGTACCACATTTTTTATTCCAGTCCAGCTTCTATGGGCAACATGGTGGGTTCCATGTTTTTACTATTGTGAATAGAGCTGCAACAAACATACGTGTGCAGGTATCATTTTTGTAAAATAATTTGAGTTCTTCCAGGTATATTCCCAATAGAGGAATTGCTGGGTCATATGGAAGGTCATTTTCTAGTTCTTTCAGAAATCGCCACACTGTCTTCCAAAGAGGCTGTACTAAGTTTGCATGCCCACTATCAATGCAGAAATGTTCCTTTTTCTCCACATCCTCGGCAGCATCTGTTGTTGTTTGCTTTATGAATGATGGCCAATCTGAGGGGTTAGGTGGTATCTCAATGTGGTTTTGTTTTGCATTTCTCTGATGGTGAGTGAGGCTGAGCACTTTTTCAAGTGTCTGTTGGGTGCCCGTATATCTTCTTTTGAGAAATGTCTATTCATGTCTTTTGCCCACTGTTTAAAGGGGCTGTTTGTTTTTTTCCTTTCAGAGTATTTGAGTTCCTTGTAGATCCTAGATGTTAGACCTTTGTCAGATATACAGTTGGCAAATATTTTTTCCCATTCTGTAGGCTGTCTCCCTGCTCTCTTGATGGTTTCTTTTGCTTTGCAGAAGCTTGTTAGTCTGATGAAGTCCCACTTGTCTATCTTATTTCTTAAGGTATGGGCCTTTAGGGTTCTGAATAGAAATTGGTTGCCAGTTCCAATTTCCATAAGGATGACTTCTGCTTTTTCTAAGATTCTTATAGTTTAAGGTTTTACATTTAGGTATTTAGTCCATTTAGAGTTAATTTTTGTGTATGGTGATAGGTAGGGATCCCGTTTCAATCTTCTGCATGTGGTCAGCCAATTTTCCCATCACCGTTTACTGAATTGGTTCTCCTCTCCCCAGTAGTTGTTGTTGGAAGCTTTGTCAAAGATGAGTTGGTTGAGGAATTGAGGCTTTGCGTCCAGAATCTTTATCCTGTTCCATTGGTCTATGTGCCTGTTCTTGAACCAATACCGGGCTATTTTGATTACTGTAAACTTATAGTAAAGTTTGAAGTCTGGAAGTGCGATACCTCCTGCTTTATTTCTTTTGCTAAGGATTGTTTTGGCTATTTGTCATTATTTATGCTTCCATATGAATTTCTATATTGTCATTTCCAGGTCTGAGAAGAATAATGTTGGTAATTTAATGGGTATTGTGTTGAATCTGTAGATTGACTTTGGTAGAATGGACATCTTAACAATGTTCATTCTTATCCATGAGCATGGAATATTTTTCCATTTGTTTGTGTCTTCTGGGATTTCTTTGAGCAGTGTTTTGTAATTCTCATTGAAAAGGTCTTTCATTTCTCTGGTTAGGAAGATGCTGAGGTATTTCAATTTTTTTTGGTGGCTATTGTGAGTTGAATTTTGCTTTTAGTTTGGGTCACTGCCTGCTTGTTGTTGGTGTGTAGCAACGCAACTGTCTTTTGCACATTTACCCTGAGACTTTACCAAAGTCCTTTATCAGTGCAAGTAGATTTTTTGACAGATTCTCTTGGATTTTTGAGGTATAGGATCATATCATCAGTAAAGAGGGATAACTTGACTTCCTCTTTTCCTATTTGGATACCCCTGATTTCCTTCACTTGTCTAATAGCCTGGGCTAGGACTTCCAACACAATATTGAACAAGAGGGGTGAGTGTGAGCAGCCTTGACTTATTCCAGTTTTCAGGAGAAATGTTCCTAGTTTCTGTCCATTTAGCAATATATTAGCTGTGGGTTTGTCATAGATGGCACTTACTATTTTGAGGTATGTTCCTTCTATATCTAGGTACAGAGAAGAGATGTTGGATTTTATCAAAAGCTTTTTCTGCATCTAATGAGATAATCATGTAGTTCTTATTTTTACATCTGTTGATGTATGTAATGACATTTATGGTCTTGCAAATGTTGAACCAGCCCTGCATTCTGCGGATGAAGCCTACTTGGTCATGGTGGATGATTTTTGAGTTGCATTTTTGTTTCCAATTTGCTAGAATCCTGTTGAGAATTTTTGCGTCTATGTTCATAAGGGATATTGGCCTGTAGCTCTCTTTTTTTGTTGGATCTTTACCTGGTTTGGGTATCAGTGTGGTGTTAACTTCGTAAAATCATTTGAGGAGAATTCCATCTTTCTCAATTGGCTGGATACTTTCAATAGGATTGGTATCAGCTCCTCCTCGTATATTTTGTAGAAAGCTGCTGGAAAGCCATCTGGTTTAGGGTTTTTTTTTTTTTTTTTGTAGGTAGTTTTCGTATAACAGAGTCAATTTCCTGGTTGTTATTGGTCTATTTAGTGTCTTAATGTCTTTTTGTTTTAACCTGGGGAGATTGTGTGATGTCAAAACGTCCTCCATTTCATCTAACTTATCAAGTTTGTTTCTATATAGGTGTACATAGTAATCTCTGATAATCTTTTGTATTTTTTCCAGGTCACTTATGATTTGATCTTTTTTATTTCTGATTGTGTTTATTTGGGCTTTTTCTCTATTTTTCTTGGTCAATCTGGCTAGGGATCCATCAATCTTGTTAATTCTTTCAAAGAACCAGCTTTTGTTTTTTGATGTTTTATATGATATTTTTGTCTTTTATGTCCTGCATGTGGGCTCTATTTTGGTGATTTCGATTCTTCTGCTAAAGTTGGGGTTTTGGTGGTCTTCTTTTTCCAGTTCCCTTAGGTGATTTGTTAGGCTCTCCACTTGTGATCTTTCCATTTTCTTGATGTGTGCTCGTAGAGATGTAAATTCTCCTCATAAAACTGATCATGGCATCTCTGAGGTTTTAGTAAGGTGTTTCTTCATTTTCATTTGTTTCCAGGAATCTTTCAATTTCTTGATTTCAGTGTTGACCCAGTCGTTGTTCAGCATCATGTTGTTTAGTGTTCATGTCTTTGTGGGCTTTGGGGAAATGTTGGTTTTGAAATTTACTTGTATCCCACTGTGGTCTGAGAATGTGTATGACAAGATTTCAACCTTATGGAATTTGTTTATGCTTGATTTATGGCCAAGGATGTGATCTATCTTGGAATATGTTCCATGTGGTGATGAGTAGAATGTATATTCTGTGGTTGTTGGGTGGAATAATCTGTAGGTATCTACTATTATGTTTGGTCAAGTGTCAAGTTTAGGTTCTGGATCTCCTTGTTGATTTTTTGCCTTAATGATATATCTAGGGCTGTCAGTGAAGTACTCAAGCCTCTGCTATAACAGTGTTAGAGTCAATACTTTTTTTTTTTTTTGAGTTGGAGTCTCACTCTGTCGCCCAGCCTGGAGTGCAGTGACTGCTCCCGGCCACCGCAGCCTCAACATGCTGGACTCCGGCGATCCTTCCGCCTCAGCCTTCCGAGTAGCCGGAATTACAGGCATGCGCTACCATGCCTGGCTGATTTTTTGATTTATTGTAGAGATGAGGTCTTGCTGCCCAGGCAGGTCTCGAACCCGCGGGCTCAGGCAATCCGCTCACCTCAGCCTCCCAAAGGCACGGGATTACAGGCTGGGCCACCGAGGCCGGCTGAGGCAATACTTTTTTTAGTTTATTTTGCAGTTGCTTTATAAATGCTGGTGCTCCTGTGTTGGGTGCATATATGTTTAGGATAGACATTTCTTGTTGATGGACTGAAACTGTTATCATTATGTAGTGTCCTTTTGCATCTTTTTAAATTTTTGATAACATAAAAGTTGTTTTGTCTGATATTAAGATTGCAACTCCTGCTCTCTTTTGTGAATCATTTGCCTGGAAACTCGCTTTCCATCCTTTAACTTTGAGTCTGTGTGCGTCCCTTGTAGTGAGATGAGTCTCCTAGATGCAGCAAATAATGGGGTCATGGTTTCTTTTCCAGTCTGCTATTCTATACTTTTCAGTGGTGCATTTAGTCCATTCACATTCAGGCTGATTATTGAAATGTGATTGCTTATTCCTGTCATGAGGTTCTTACAAAGCTTTTTCTTTGTTTGCTCATTTTCTTTTGGCTTTGGGGTTAATGTATGTGTGCGTTTTCTAGTTTCTTGCTGTGCTGTATTCTCTGTTAATTCTGTGCTCTGCTGTTCTCTTGGGAAGTGTGTGGTGATTATTTTTTTTTTCTTTCTTCTGTGCTTAATATCTTTTTTAAGTGTCTCCTGTAGAGCTGGTATGGAAGCTGCATAATCTCTTAGGGATTGGATATCTGGGAAGGATTTTAATTCTCTATCACTGATGAAGCTGAGCTTGGCTAGATAGGAAATTATTGGTTGGAATTGTTTACCTTTGAGGACTTTGAACATAGGGCTCCAGTTCCTTCTTGCTTGTAGTGTTTCTGCTGATAGATCTGCTGCTATTCTAATTGGTTTTCCCTTGTTGGTAGTCTGACCTTTCTCTCTTGATGCCTTTAGTATTTTTTCTTTTGTGCCTACTTTGTGTAGGCGAATTACTATGTGTCTAGAGGTTGGTCTTCTCATTTGATGTCTTGTGGAAGTTCTCTGTATCTCTTGTGCTTGGTTGGTCACATCTCTGGTGAGATGGGGAATGTTTTCTTGGATTAATTCCTGGAATAATCCAAGTTGTTGTTCCAAGTTGTTCTCATTTTCCCTTTCTTCTTCTGGGATACCAGTCAGACATAGGTTCGGCCTCTTGATTTAATCACACATCTCTTGTAGGCTTTGTTCTTTCTTTCTGAGTCTTCTTTCTATGTTTTTTATAGATTGGGTTAATTCTATGTTCTGGTCTTCAGCTGAGACTCTTCTTCAATTAGATTAATTCTGCTTTCCATGTTTGTCATCTTGTTATTTAATTCCTGGATGAAATTTTTTATCGCCAGAATCTCTGTTACAAGTTCTTTCAGTGTTGCATCTTGCCTTTCTTGAGTCTTATTTACTCTTTCCAACCATTCCTTAATCCCTGTCAAATTCTGGGGTCAGTGGTAGGTGACTTCCATTGTTTGTGCACTAAGGTCTGATTTCTCAGGAGTTTTGTTTTTGGTAGACTTGGAATTTCTTGAGGTCTTCCTTTGACTTTTCCTCATTTGTTGACAGATCTCTTGTTTTTTTCCTTAGTTCTGTTATTCAGTGTCATTGGGGAGGCTTTCCCTTCTGATGTTTGTCAGTCCTCTATTCTTCCCTGATTCAGGCTCTGGATTTGTTCTATTTTGAAATAGGATGGTGGATGGGAAACTTTGCTGTCTCTTGTAGTTTTTGAAATTCACGTAAGGTGGGGGATAGGGTGCTAGGAATCAGATGCTACTTGCAAATTAAAATGTTCACTTATTATGGTATGTGTTCCCTGAGACCCATTCCCCACCACCACTCTATATGACAATGCATATCAGAAACCAACACACACTACAAAACAATCTGGAATAACAAAAAAGTAAAACAAACAAAACAGACCACCACAACAATAACAACAAAAAACTCAAGAAAACTAAACACACACACACACACACACACACACACACACATACACACACGCCTAGTACAAAATGAATAGAGAAGAAAGACAAAAACACCGAAGGGGGAAGAATAAGAAAAAAGAAAAAAAAGGGGGTAATTAGGTGGAACCCTCACACATATATTGACACACATATATTAAACTATAAAAAATGAATATTAAAAAACCCAGAAGAACAAAAGCACAAAAACCAACAACAAAATTAAAAGATGAACACTCAATCATTCACATACACACATAAACAGAGAATGACAAATAAAAGAAGAAAGAAACAGAAAAAAGAAAAAAAGAAAAAAAATTTGAAGTGGATGAGCATCAAACCCTTACATACACATTCATGCACAAGGAAAAATATTTTAAAAGTAGATGAACTAACAAACAGTCAGAAAATCTTAAAAATTAAAAAATAGTTGAAAATTTAAAAGCAAAACAGAAGAAAACAAAAAATAAAAAAAAAACCCTATCCTCTTGTGGCAGACTCTGTAATGGTTCCTCTAATTAGATCTCTACTGCAGAGCCACCTCTTTCACTCTCTCCTTAGGGAAAGCAGGGAAGGAGGAAGGGCAGTGGAGGTGGGTGGGGCTCTAGTCCTTCCCTCCCACTCACGTATGGCCAGGGAGATCTCTGGTAGGAATGTACAAGGATAGTCTCTTCCCCAGGTATGTACTCTCACGAGGTTGCCCCAGCCAGGCCTATCCTGGAATGGAATTCTCCTATTGCAACTGATGACCAGGCTCCAACTGAGTTTGTCCCTCTCAGTCGTGGCACAGCTGTGTGGGTCTGACGTTCAGAGGATTGCTGGGGAGGAGGGGATTTGAATCAGCCCTGGACTCACCACTGATCTCTTTGGAGTTCTTCCTCATCGTTTTCTGGCCACAGCCTTTGTCCCACAGCTGGATCTGGGTAGGGGGTGGGGCGCACGGAACTCAGCACTCATCAGGTCCCTCTGAAGTTTGTGCTCTCAGGATATTTCCTCTGTACCACGGTCAAGCCCTGAGTAGTTGATCTTCCATTCACAGAGATAGGATGTCTGGATTCTGTCTGCAGCCCCTTTAGCTCCCTACCAGGTGCTGAAGAAGTTAGGCAAAGCCTGGCGCAGTCTTTCTCCTACTTCAATCAAAATCTTATAGATTCTTATCCTTCAAAATGGCTTATGAATGTGTTGAGGCCAAGGCAAGTTATCCTGAGAGGTTAAGTTTTGGAGACTCTTTAAAGTATAGAAACCACAAAAGCAAAATTTCATAATGAAATTTCAATTTCTTTTTCAGCTTCCTGGCCCTGGATAAAATAAAGTTTCATTGCTTGTTTTCTTTTCTTTTTTTGAAAATTGGGTATTGGAATGTTTTTAAGTTTAGACCATTTGAAATATTTTCTTAATTATAAAGTTTACTCTTAATAATTGAAGACTTAGTAAGATATTCATGCTTTTAGACACTGGGACACTCACTTTTGTAGATTCCTATCTTGAAAACTTCTTTTTGTTTTGAGTTGGAGGCTCACTTCATCACTGAGGCTGGAGTGCAGTGGCATGCTCACGGCCACCCCAGTGTAGACCTGCTGGGTTCTGGAGATCCTTCCACCTCAACATTCCAAGTAGTTGGAAATACAGACACGCGCTACCACACCCAGCTAATTTTTGATTTATTGTAGAGATAAGGTCTCGCGAAGTTGCCTGGGCTGGTCTCAAACCTGCAGCCTCAGGCAATCCACTTGCCTTGGCCTCCCAAAGTGCTAGGATTACAGACTGAGCCACCGAGCCTGAGCCCGACAAAAACTTCTTATTCAGGCAGATTGAGCTTTACTGTTTTAAAGTAAACTCTGCTATCTTTTACAATAAGCTTATCCTACTTTCTGTATTTGTGTCAATTATGAAAACAAGATAGTTCTATTAAGTTCCAGATATGAGGTAAGAACATCAGTAATGCAGGAAGACTTTTGTTACATCAGAGAGGGTTAACAGTCATTCTCCTTACTTCTGTTTACTCTATGTTTATTTATTTTTTCTTATTTTTCTAGTTTGTATATAAACTGATTGATTTTTGAAGTTATTGTCTTTTCTGATGTAAACATTTAATGCTATAAAATTTTCTCATAGCACTATTTTAGCTGCATTTCACTAATTTTGATATATTTTCTTTTAAAAGTTTACTTGAAATATTTTCTAATTCCTTTGAGACTTTTGCTTCTATCCAAGATTCATTTAGAAGTGCTTCTTACTTTTCCAAATATATGTGGAATTTTCTAAATATCTTTCTATATTTGATATTTGATTTAGTTACCTTTTTGTTCAGAAAACATATTTTGTATCACTTCAATTCTTTCTAATTCGTTAAGGTTTTATTTGTTTGGTTGAATTTTTTGCTTTTCCTTTTTTATAGTGCCAAAATGTGGTCAATATTGTTGAATATTCAATTGCAATAAAAAAAACAATGTGTATTCTGCTATTTTTTGTACAGAATGTTCTATAAATATCAAATAGGTCAAGTTGATTGATAGTGTTGTTTTGGTCTTTTATATCCTTGCTGATTTTTTGCCTATCTGTTCTAACAATTATAAAGAAAAGAATGTTGATGTCTCCAATTATAATTATGGATTTTTTCTATATCAGTTTTTAATTCATGTATTTTGAAACTCTGTTGTAGATGTATACACATTTATTTAATACTGTATGTCTTCATGATAAATTGACCCTTTTATCACTATGTACTACCTCTCTTTATTCTTTCATTCCTGATAATTTTCTTTTCTTTGAAGCAAAGTTTTTCTAATATAAACACATGAATTAGTGTTTGCATCATATTTTTCTTTCCTTTTTTAAACTATCTATTTCATTGCAATTATGTTTTTCACAGACTATAGTTGGGTCTTAAATTTTATCTAATCAGGCAATCTCTTTTAATTGGTATATATATTTTACATATTAGGTCATTATTGATAATATTGAGTTTAGGCTGATCATGCTGTTATTTGTGCTCTGTTTTCCCTTTGTATTTTATTTCTCTGTTCTCCTTTGTATTATTTTTGATTACCTGAGTATTTATATTATTCAATTTTAGTTAAGCTCTTGGATTTTTTGGTAAATCTCCTTTTTTTTAAGTAGCTGCTATAGAGTTTACATGAATCATATCTAACTTTTCACAGACTAAGAATTAAAATTTAACTAGCTCTGATAAAAATGTAAAAACCTTTTAACAATTTGGTGTCTCTCTCTCTCTCTTCTCTCTCGTTCTTCCTTTCTTTCTTTTTTCTGTCTTTCTTTCTTTTGAGAAAGGATCTCACTCTGTTGCCCAGGATGAGGTCTAGGGATGTGATCATAGCTCATTGCAGCCTCAAATTCTTGGGCTTATGCAATCCTTCTGCCTCAGCCTCCCTAGTGTGTGTCAGTATAACTAGCTAATCCAAAAAAGATTTGTAGTGACTGAATCTTGCTGTTGCTCAGGCTGGTCTCGAACTTTTAGCTTCAAGTCCTTCCACTGCAGCCTCCCAAAGTGCTGGAGTTAAAGGCATGAGCCATTGCATTTGGTCTAGGTTCTTTATCTTTTCTATGCTCTCTATCTTTTATATGTTACAGTCGTCATGTGTATTATATATTAGAACACTGAAAACCCAGTCTGACAGAGTTATAAATCTTGTTTTCAACATGCATACATCTTTAATGAATCTAGGAGGAGACAGTCTATTTAGCCAGTTAATTTCTACATCTGTTGCTCTTCTTTCATTCTTGAAGTTCTGTGTTTTTCTCTGGAAACATTTTACTTCTGCTTGAAGAATTTTCTTCAGTCCTTCTTTTCAGAGCAGGTCTGGTGACTCTGAATTCCTTGGATTTTCCTTTATTTTCAGCCTCATTTTCTTTCTGTCTTTCAGATTAGGCAAATTTCTATTGATCTAAACTGATGCTCATTTATTCTCTATTCATTTATTCTTTTCTAAATCATCTCCATCTGGCAGTTGAGCTTATCCAATATAATTTTGATTTCAGATATTGTGGTTTTTAGTTCTTGAATTTTCATTTGGTATGTTCCATAATTTCTAAACTTGATGATATCATCTTCAGAGCTTTGTTAAAAAGGTAGGTGCCTGGATTCTGAGAATTAGAATTCTCTAGAATTAGAATTCTAGAGTTGGTATCTAAGCATTAAAAAAAAAGTTGCTAAGGTGATTCCAAGAAGGTTTTAAAATCATTGCTCCATTGAAGTAGTTCTTGAGGTAGTAATGATATATTTCTGTTTCTTCACCTTGCAGCTATGTGATAGAGTTGCTCTTCTTACCTTCCTATGTTTAGGTCAATATGACCAATATGACCAATTTGACTAATTTATTAGTTCTCAACCAGTGGCAATTTTGCTCCCAGGGAATATTTGGCAATGTCTGAAGACATTTTGGACACAACTCAGAATGTGTTGCTCTCTTCTAGTGGGTCCAGGCTAGGGATGTTGCAAAGCATCTTAAAATGCACAGGACAGCACATCATTATATATATTTGACCCAAATATCAAGTGCTGAGGTTAAGAAACTCTGGGTTAATGACTTGTGAGCTGAAATAATATGTGTCAATTCTGGGCCATGAATTAAATTGCTGGTGAAAGACACTTCAGAAGAGTATTAGAAATAGAAAGTATCACTTCATTTAAATGATTGTAGTTCTCTATGCAGTTGTAATTTCAGAGAGTATAAATTTCTATAGGTTACATTTTGATTCTCTATACCAACACAGATGCCTAGCCTGTAACACTTTTCTGATAGCTGACTCTGTTGGCAAATCCTTGACCCTGATTTTGTATGGTCCTAGATGGGCTCATGAACACAAAGGGGGAAAATGGAGGACTGGTACTGTTAATGGGGCAAGAAGGGAAGGGAAAACGACCCCTTAACCACCCAATGAATACCATATCCACTACCTGGAGGAGAGAAGGTTAGCTAAAAATTGTGGACTCACCCACACACAATTTACTTATGTAGTGAATCCTCACATGTACCCCACCACTCTAAAATAAAACATTTTTTAAAGTGGGAAATTTTGAAAGAATATATTCTCCCTTTTGTTATGTGCCGTGTTGCAATAAATTAATTCTAAGAATTACAAAGAAAAGCAGGGTTATCATAAACCCTCGAAATAAGGATGATGACATTAAAAGTGCAGCCATAGGTTACAACTGAAAAATAGAAATAGGAAGGCAGTGAAAGAAATAGAAAAAATAGAAATAGGAAGAGCCCCGTCTGAAAGTCATTACATTTCCACCACTTAAAACTGATGAAAGCCGGACTCGGTGGCTCAGCCTGTAATCCCGCGCCTTTGGGAGGCTGAAGTGAGTGGACTGCCTGAGCCTGGGCAGCGAGACCTCATCTCTACAATAAATCAAAAAAATCAGCCGGGCATAGTAGCGCATGCCTGTAATTCCGGCTACTCAGAAGGCTGAGGCGGAAGGATCGCTGGAGCCCAGCAGGCGAGGCTGCAGTGGCCCGGAGCGGCCACTGCACTCCAGTCTGGGGGACGGAGTGACTCCGACTCAAAAAAAATCCCAAACCAAAACTGCTGAAATTAGAGAATTAGAAATATAAGTAGAAGACAGCATGAACAGAATTTAGGATGCTCCCTAGGGAAACTGGTCCAATATGAGAAACAAACAATCTAAAAGTGTTTACTCAAACTGTGGTCAAAGTCACTTTAAGCAATAATTGAATGTCAGAAGCATGAACTCTATTTTGCAAAAAAAAAAAGGCCCAAAGAAGTCAATTGGGATGAGAGCATTAGTTTCATTGCTCTGAGACAGAACTTTGTTCTTTGTGGCAAGAGGACCAACCCAGATTGGAAGCCTACCTTTGATGAGGTACTGACCTGATTATATAAATCCATTAGGGGAAGGGCCAGGTATATTCATGTTTTTCTCCCTGTCCCTATCCTGACTCCTCGTTTAGCACTGTGTCCAGAGTAAATAATTGTGTAATATCTGTTTTTTAAAATGTGAAAAAGTTGGGAGAATTATAGAGAAAGATTTAGTCTATGTTCTTATTTGGCAGATAAAGAACTTGAGTGGCTTGTCCTTGAGTAACTTGCCCATGGTCACATGATAAGTCCTAGAAGTATTAGTGAAGAATGTATTTTATTCTAAAAGGAAAGAAGGAAGCAATTTTGGTTGAAATAAAAGGAAGACCTCTTCTTCTTGTATAGTGTACTTAGTAAACATTACCATACTTACAGAGCCTTTTATAATCAAATTGTAGCAAAAGTAGGTACTGGCTGCATTTTAGTGTTCATTAGCAATGTTTCTTGAAAAACTTCTTACCAAGGGGAAGTATCAGTGAATGGATTATGAAAAACGCAAATGAAAGTTGTGTTTTCTTTAAAAATTTTGTTGGAGTTCACTTCAGAATGTGAAAACGTTGTTAGAGCATATATTGTCTTTTTCAAGTTGCCTAGAATTAGATTTGGTATCCATGTGTATTAATTTATATTTGTTAAATATTAGAACTTAATGAAATTCTTCTGCAATAATACTAAGGGTTCTCATTTTGAAGTTAGCCCTTTAAGGCTTGCCTTATTTTTTATCTCTCTTTATTAAACAAGAAATGAACTAATCCTTCAAATTATTTCCTTCCATCTCTGGCTATATACTCATTGCTAAAAAGAGGTTGTTTTTCTCTAGATGACATGTCCAAATTTAGATACTATGTTATTATGGTTATAAAGGCATATTACATATCAGGTAAATAGAACTGAGCTTGGAAAGGAAGTTATTATTTATGTATACTAAGTGCTATATATTTACATCTATGCATATTATGTGTCATATTTTGTTATAGGTTCTTTATACAATAATTTCATTTACATTTCACAACAACATTTGAAGATATGCATAATTATTTTCATCTATTAGAATAAGAAACTAGACAAAGGCAAGTTAAAATGTTACTAAAGATCACATCTTGGTTGTGACAGAGCCTGTGTTAAAAGGGCTTTCTGATTCCCTAGCCCATGTTCCTTTTACCAGGCCAAAAAAATGTAGATGAGAACTGAAAAGAAACACACAAAGATATATAACTGTAAGTATTCTAAAAGGCAGCTCCTGATAAGCAAAAAAAATTCCCTTAAAACTTCTGACTTTTAACTTCCTATGTTCCATAATAACTTTTTCTTCTCCCTATTTGCTTGCCTCTTCTCTCTAGTGATCTTAATGATCTTTTTCCTGTCACCATGGGTTTATTAGAGCAGCTGACATAGACAAGACAAGAGAATAACAGGATCTTAGGGTAATTAGCTCCTCGTCTATGAAAGACAAGTTCAGAGAGAAATAGACCGGTTGAAAATATCACACTTTATAGGGAAAGCTTAGCAGCTGTCATAATGGTGAAAAGATGGCTGGGGTTAGGATGGGGAGTTGGAAAATTATATGTAAGTGTATAGCCACATATGAGATGGTTTAGATTTTTATTTTTATTGGATAGGCCATTGGGGGAGAAAATGAGATTGGTTCTATGAATTTTGTTGCTAGATCAGATTAGTTGGTATCACAAACAGGAAGATAAAAACCCTTCATAGTCTATATAATTTCTTGTCAGTAGAGTGCTGATTCTTAATATGCTCTTATACAAGTAAATCACCATGATTCAAAAAATGAGAGAAATTGATTGATACCGTGTTAGAGTAAAGGTGAAAGGATCCTTATTAGTGAGTCTGAAAGGTGAGAGTAGGTTATTGTCCAAAGAATGGAAGATAAAGTTGAACTGTAACAGATTATAGAGGATGATTTGCTTTGGTTTGCAAGAATGTTGATTAATAATCTTTCAAATATAGATGAAAAGGAGTGTGGCATAATGAATGAGGGGTCTCTGGAGTCACACTGCTGATTACCAGCAATGTAACCTTGAGAATGTTTCTTAATTTTTTTGGCTGTAAGTTTCTCATCTAAAATGTAGTTAGTAATTTTCATGAGGATAAAATGAGCTAATTTATGTTAAGACTTAGTAAACTACCAAGCATATAATAATTGCTTGATAAATATTAGCCATTTTTATTAAGATCAGAAGGAAGCAGTCCAGGAGAAAACAGACCCTGAGAAATTAATAGGCAGGAAGAAGCCTTTCACTAGAGCTGTTGAATTTGCATAGTCTTGTTTTATTATTGTTTTTCTTTCCAGAGTCTTGGTGTAGATTGAACATAAAGGATGTCAATAGTTGATAGGTCAGTATATTAAGCCTATCAGTACTTCAGAATAAATATGTCCACTTTAGTGGTTTATTGGGGGAAAAAAGAAAGTAATTAATTGAAGTTAAACTGTTTTTCAAAATAATGTCTGCTTACTTTGATAGTATAAACAAACCTTAGCACTTTGGGAATATTCTTGGTATTTAGGAGTGGTTACTTAAATACACACACACGCACACACACACGAACCCCACAATCACCACCATACTTACTTCTTTTATAGGGCTTTGTGGAGGGGTAATTGGAATCAACTATAAATGTAAATTCTTCTCAGGAGGGATGCTGATACTTCATCAAAACTTCTAATAAAATTAAAAATTTATCTGTGCTCCCTTGGCCATTATTTATGGGACTTTTGGCACTATAGAATTAATAAATCACTGTCCAAAGACCCATTTTGTCATTAGCAGTTGCTGTTCATAAACATTGCTCTTAGTTTTATGCTGAGAAAGAAAAAAAAATCTAGTAAATCTGATAAGGAAATAAGAGGAAAATTAGTTGGTTTTTTAAAACTGCAGGAAATTGAAATGATTTATCTTGAAGGTCTTCTGTTGCTTGATTTTGCATCTGTCTATTCCAAGGCAACAATAAAAGATATTCTGTGGGAAGCTTAGTTTCACGTGTTCATTTTTCACTGGGTATTGCAGATGGTACAGATTTTGATGTGCATCTTGTATGTGTCAAAATTTTCTCCGCATTTACCATGAAATGTGTATGCATATGAAGAATCAGTTTTAGTTCTTTCTGAGGGCTTGGATAATACTAGACCCTGACAGGAAAGAAGATAATTTGATTAGAATGAAGACCCTGACCATTTCTTCCATGTCCACTGTTACCTCACAATTCCAGCTATTACCATTCCTGGCCAGGATTGTTGGGAGAGTTGAGACACTGGCCTTCCTTCTACTCACCTTCTTTAGGCTCTGTTGTCAATACTGCTGCCTTTAAAGCAGATCATGACCTCTACTGCTCCAAACCTCCCATGTAACTTAAAGTAAAACTCAAAGATTGTACTGGTTGGGCTCCTCTCACTTCTGACCTTTCCTAACTCTCTCCCCTCTGTCCAGCCTCACTGCACTGACTTTGTTGCTGTTCATGTTCTTTCCAATGCGATTCCAATGGATATCCACGTAGATTGCTCTGTCCCATCCTCAGGTCTTTGTCCAAATGCCATCTTATCAAAAAAGCATTTTCTGACCATTGTATACTACCAGTTCCTGCATCCCAAAAGTCTTTACCCTTTTATCAGGTGTCATATTTCTCCATAGCACCTGTCATCATATTTCATGACTTGCATTCATTAATTTGCTTTGACTTTTTCTATCTGTTTCTATCATATCCTTAATAACTAGAATGGTGGTTAGCAAACAGCAGGAACTAAATAAGTATTTTTCAGTGAATGGTTGAAGCCTACTTGCTTCTAATCATAGATGATGATCCAAAGCCAATAATTGTCTGATTTAGTTTCTTCTAATAATGCTTATGGGTGTGCAACACTTAGAGTCTTTATGTTTTTTAAAAATTCTTTTTCCAGCAGGTATTTATGACAGCAAAGGGCAATTTGACAGTACTTATTAAATTTTTAAAAATAATTGCTTATACTCTTTGACTCAATATCTCCAATTCCCGGAAACTTCTGTTAAAAAACAAAAGCTGGCTCAAAAGCAAAAATGCGAAAATGCAGTTTCCATTGCAGTATTGTTTGTAATGCAATGACTAAAGAAATGACAGAATTACCACACTATGGAGTACTATACAGCAGATTAAAGTAAATGAAGAAGGCCAGTCTTGGTGGCTCAGCCTGTAAACCCAGTGCTTTGGGAGGCCTAGGCTAGTGGATTGCCTGAGCCCGTGGGTTGGAGACCTGCCCAGGCAATTTGGCGAGACCTCGTTTCTATAATAAATAAAAAATTAGTTGGGCATGATACCGCATGCCTGTAGTTCTGGCTACTTGGAAGGCTGAGGCGGAAGGATCGCCAGAGCCCAGTAGGTTGAGGCTGTGATGGCCGGGAGTGTGCCACTGCACTCCAGTCTGGGCGACAGAGTGAAACTCCAACTCAAAAAATAAATAAATTAATTAATAAATATAAATAAATAAATAAAGTAAATGAGGAAGACATATGTACACATACACATGAACAAATATGAAGTAATAGGTCTCTTTATGTATATGTGTATACAGTTTTCTTCCTCTAGTGTCATTGTTTGTTTGCCCAACCAAATATATTCCTCCTCTTCTTTCTCATTTTTTTCCTTCTTTTATTTTTTTTCATCTTTTTTTTCTTCAATGTCCAAATTCAAACCCTTAAACTAGTCATCCCATGCACTAAAGCAAATACTTGGTTTATTGTATCTTTTAAAGATTACTTAAAGTTTCTGTTCTTAACTTCCAAAGCCAGATATAAAATTTTATATTTTTCTCTCTAGAACAAAGAACATAATAACAACAACAGTAAAATTCTTAATGCTCTATTTGTGTGCAATTTTAGTTTTCTTTCTTCTCCACAGAAGAAAGAAAAAAGATAAAAAGAATTTTAAAAATTCCTATAATTGATTTATGCCTATTTCCCCCCTTTTTTGTTAATGCTCCTTTCAAATATAAACAGCAAACCAACAAAAATTCAGGAGGAAAAAATTAAACAGAGTAAGTATATAAAGAGAGAGCTTACATATAAAGATCTAGAACAATTTGTTTGTAGGTAATAACCCAAATCATATGCTGTTATCAGAGATATCAAGGGCATCTGTAAAATTCTAATTTTCTAAGCTCACCAGATTCTGTTTGTATGAATGTGCATTTATTCAGCAATTATTTATTGAGCACCTTCTATGTATCTTATGATGTTCTAAGTGTTGGGGAAACAAAATGGAAAGAAAAATTCTCACCCTTTCCTACTAAAGAGATAAAATAATGAATGTAATGAGTAACTAATATGTATTACGTTATTTAAAGGCTATATATGCTGTGGGAAAAATATAAAATATAGTCATGGGGATAAGGGGTGAGGGGGTATGGTGGCTCTACCTTCTACTTTTATGTGACCTTCAAGAAAGGGGGAAATCTTGGAATGAATAAAGGAGGGAGGAGCTTGCTCTGTTCTTTTGAAAGATGGAACCCAGATTGCGAAGTCATGTTCACTCACATTCTATTTGCCAGAACCTAGTCACATGGACACTTCTAGTAGTGAGGAGGGCTGGAAATATAGTCTTTAATTGTGACTATGTACCTAACTGGCACTTCTATTACTATAGCAGTCTTAACTACTGTCAATAAACACATTCACAGATAAGAGAGAAGGACGAAGGAAAAGGAATAGAAAAGAAACAGTTGATTGAAAACATACATATTCACTTAATAATAAATTAATAGGAAACTGCCAAGGGATAGGAGGGTGGGACTGGCAGTTGAGAGAAACTGCCAGGGGAGGGAGGGACACACCTCATCAACAAGTTTACTTGCCATAATAAACATTTGTATACCTAACCCTGAATTGTAACCCACATCTTTAAAAAAGAAAAAAGAAGTTTAGGCCTGGCCTGGTGGCCCAAGCTTGTAATCTCAGCAGTTTGGGAAGCCGAGGGCAAGAGGATTGATTGCCTGAGCCCAGAGGTTCGAGACCAGACTGGGCAACTTGGTGAGGCTTCATCTCTACAGTAAACAAACAAACAAACAAACAAACAAATAGCTGGGCGTGGTGGTGCGTGCCTGCTCCAGCTACTAGGAAGGCTGAGGCAGAAGGATCACCCGAGCCCAGCTGGTTGAGGCTGCAGTGGCCGTGAGCATGTCACTGCCCTCCAGTCTGGGTGATACAGTGAGACACCTATTCCAAAAAAAGAAAAAAAAAAAAAATAACAAAACATAACAAAATTCAAGTTATTTTTTTAAAAAGCAACCAAAACCAAAAAACAAACAAAAAAAGAAAACATACATATTAACTGAATATAATCAATATATAGAGGATATTCTAAGGAAAGGGGAAGAATTCATATTATTTACTTGTGAACGCCACACCAGAGGTTTGGAAAGATTGTTTATGAATAACATGACAACATCTCTGTCATCTCTCCATTATGTCTTAAGGTAAATTGCTTCTAGAAATTTCCCCTTTCCTCCACTGAACATACCTTTGTATCCACAGGAATCTTAATGGAAGGTGCAGGATTAAGGCTATGGAGCTAAATGTCTTAAAATATTATTAACGTTCAAATCCTCTTTAATTCTTTCAGACTAACGACGCTTGCCACAAGTCTTCTCCAGAAATATTGATCTGAAAGAGTAAGACAGCAGTAACTTCTATATGTATCAGCAGGCACCAAACATCTATTTTTTTTCTCTTTTTTCCCTTTTCTCTCTTCCTTATCCTCCTTTTTCCCCTTTTTACTACTTTATCATTTTCTTTCTCTTTTTTAATTCTAATTTTTAAATTCTCTCTATACTTTTTCTTTAAAATGTCAGTTTTTCATTTATGTAATATAGATTTTGTTTGCTCAGTTAAAACCAGTAAGAATTATACCATTGCTTTGTTAAACTCTGGTGTGTCCACGTGGCTCTTTGAGCTATGGCCACCATGTTTTCTAGCTTTGGCCCCTTACTCTATCTTGGAGAGGTGAATCCCCTCTCTCTTTCTCTCTCCAACTTATTTTCTAAATAAAATATATTTTCCAATATAAAAAAGGTACATATATGTACATCCATACATATACATAGACACACATGCATATATATAGGATATATATATATCCTTTTGATGTCTAGAAACATAAAATATGAATTACATTTAAAATTTTTAAGGATTAAGTTATTGAGATCTAATTATGTGGTTATTTAATAAATCATAGGATATAATAAATTTACATGCTATTGTAGTTTGGTACATACTTAATTTTTAGCATATTTAGTCACAGCTGGAGTTTAGCTTTCTTGACTAGCAACTTAGTTACATAATAAATTGCAGTGGCCATAACCAAACATAATAGGATTTCTGGAAGCTAGTAAACAAAATATCATAGAAACAAATATTTAATAACCAAATGATATTCCCAAAATATAAATCTGTTTTCAAAGATTAGTATCATGATTTGTCATAGCCTCCCTATATAATAGATACATGTTTATTAACAGTTGAGGCGTGTCCTTCATGGAAGTCCTTCATGGTGCTATCACAGAAATGCCATAAATGAGGTGGCTTATAAACAATATAAATTAATTTTTTTACAGTTCTTTGGAGGCTGGACCAAGGCCAAAGCCCTGATAGAGTCTGTATCCACTTCCCAGTTCATAGACAGACGTCTCTCTTTGCTGTGTCCTTGCACAATGGAAAGGGAAAGAGTTCTTTCTGGGACTTCTTTTATAAGGGCACTAATCTCATTCATGATGGCTATACCCTCATGACCTAATCCCAAAACCCCACTTACACATATTACATTAAGGATTAAGTTTCTACTTATGATTTTGTGGGGCACATTCAATCATTTGCAAAGGGGATATTGGGGAAAACATTTTCTTGTAAATATTGTCGTTTTATTTTTTCAAATATCCAGAAATATTATTTTTAATCAATTAACTTGCTGAATTAGCTGCATCAATTCTATAAGCTACCAAAGTGGACTTCTAGTTCTTACTCCTATTGCTATCATTTCTATTAGTTTATTATTATTGCATTATTATATATCTTTTTAGCACTCTAATTACTTTTTGTTGGTTACTTTTTTCTCCTTAAACTTAGAAGTTTATGTTTGTTATAAAAACCGGCATTCCTGACACACCTGGCAATTTTGCAAGTGAATGAATGACCTAGATTTAAAAATTGTATTTGTAACAATATTTGTAAATCAACTATCTTGTCTTTTTAATGTTAATGATTTCATCTGTCATGGAAATGTTATAAATGATCATCTCAAACATGAGGGTTATATTGTAGAGTGCTTGTCCTTCTATCTCTTTTCTATTTTATTTTTTGGCTTTGTTAAGAACACTTAACATGAAATCTACTCTTTTACTAGATTTGTAAGCATACAGTGCAGTATTGTTATCTATGGGTACAGTGTTTGACATCAGATCAAAGACATTTATCTTGTATAATTTAAATTTTATACATATTCATTAGTAATTCTCCATTCTCCCTTCTCCTCAGTTCCTGGCAACTACTCTTCTATTTTTTGCTTGATTATTTTAGACGTTTCAAATGGAATCATCAAGTATTTGTTCTGTGACTGACTTATTTCACTTTGCATGATATTCTAAAAGTCTATCCATGCAGTTATATATTACAGAATTTCCTTCTTGCTAACTGAACTATAGCCTACTATATGTATCTACCATGTTGTCATTATTCATTCATCTTCTGATTAACATTTAGGTTGTTTCTACATCTTGGCTACTGTGAATAGTGCTGCAATGAATGTGGAAATGGCAATAATGTCTCTTTGAGATCCTAGTCCTAGTTTTTTGGGACAAAGACCCAGGAAGGTGATTGATGAATCATATGGTAGTTTTATTTTTAATTTTTCGAGTGATCTCCATACTGTTTTCTATAATGGCTGCACCATTTTACATTTCTACCAGTAGTGCACAAGGGTTTCAGTTTCTCTATATTCTCATCAACACTTGTTTTTTGTGTTTTTTATAATAACCATCCGGACAGGTGTGATGTGATGTCACATTATGATTTTGATTTGCATTCTCCTAATGATTATTGATGTTAGGACTTATTCATATACTTTTTGCCCAATAGTAAGTCTTCTTTGGAGAATACATGTTGTTCATTTGTATGCCTGCTTTGGGGAAATGTCTATTCAGGTTCTCCGCTTGTTTTTTAATTGGATTATTAGTTTTCTTGCTGCTGAATTATGGAAATTCTCTACATACCTCAGAGATTAACCCATTATCAGAATATAATGCCAAAGACCCTTCAAAAGGGAACTCAGAAATAGCTTCCAGCTGTAGTCTGCAAAGATTTTCTCCATTCCATAGGTTACCTTTTCATTTTAATTGTTTCCCTTGCTGTGCAGAAGCTTTGAACTTTTATATAGTCCCATTGTCTTATGCTGCTTTTGTTATCTGTGCTTTGTTGTCATACCCATGTAATAATTGCCAAGACCATTGTCACAAAGTTCTTCCTCTAAATTTTCTTCTAGGAGTTTTATAGTTTCAGCTCCTCTATTTAAATCTTTCATTCATTTTACATTTTTTTTTGTGGATAGAAAGAAAGTGGTCCAATTTTATTCTTTTGCATGATATCCAGTTTGCCCAAAACCATTGTTGAAGTGACGATTTTTCCCCATTGTGTATTCTTGGCACCCTTGCTGAAAATCAGTTGACGATATACGCATGGCTTTCTTTTGGGGTTCTTTATTTTATTAGTCGATATGTCTGATTTTATGCCAGTATGATGCAGTTCCAGTAAGATCAGCTTTTTGCCCTATTTTGCCTGACCTTGTTCAGATCTCCCTCTCTCCCTTTCTCCTCTCTCTCCTCTCGCTTCCTCTCTCCCTCCTTCCCTCTCTGTCTCCTGCCCTCACTAGTCCCTTCTGCCCTCCCTCCTGGCCTCCATCTCTTACTCCCTGTCTTCCTCCCTTCCTTCATTTCTCTTTTTTTATCCATATTGTTCTAATTATACTTAATTTTGCTCCAAAGACTAGAAGTACTATACTCTCAGTGAACAAACATGAAGCAAAACAACTTTAAATACAGATGGAGTAACATGTGTTTGATGATCTGGTGCTACTTTGTTAAACTCCTTGAAGATACTATGACTCTTTATTTGACTAATTTCAATTGTGCATACATACATTTGAATAATAGCATATGGACAAGACAGGCTATTTATTTAGTCTAGAGGTGCTTCATTTGTAGATACCTTGTCATTACTCTGTTTGCAAAGCTACTCTCTCCCATAAACCTACAGTGAGCTTATGAGCCACAAAATGCAAACCAATGATCCAGACCAGGAGTTAGCAAACTAAGTGACAAGGGCATGAAACAGCTTATGTGCATGCAGTCTATGAGATAGAAATATTTTTACATTTTTAAATGGTTGAAAAAAATTTAAATAATAATATTTTTCGATATGCAAAAAGTATGTAAAATTCAAATGTCAGTGTCCATAAATCAAGTTTTGTTGGAACACAGCCACGCTCATTTGTTTATGTAGTGTTTATGACTGCTTTTCCTCTACAACAAAGTTGAATAGTTGTAGCTCAAACCATACAGGCTGCAAAGCCTAAATATTTACTATCTGACCCTTTACAGAGAAAGTTTGCCATCCCCTGATCTAGGCTTCACTGTATATATAAGAAACTCAAAACACCTGAAAATTGGGAGTTGATGTTTTCTGTTGGTGTAGAAAATTCATTTATTGGAAGTAGGAGTTAATTGCAGACCATTAGGTATTTTGTTGTTGGTGGTGGTGCTGCTGTTTTAAGACATGGAATATTCACATAAAATAAGCAAAGAAACAAAAGCACTTCTGTAGGGCGTGCACTTTGGAAGCATTCATGGGGGAGCAAAGAGGTGTTTAGCTAGGCACCTACAGCTGGAAGCTATTTCTGAGTTCCCTTTTGAAGGACCTTTGTCATATGCTAAAGAGGAATTGAATGATATTGTGGAAAAATATGTTTAGGGTCCTCTTTCTTGACACTAAAGGCTTTGGTACTCAGGCCACTGTTGCAATGCAGTTTTTCATTTTCTTTTTCTTATTTCTCCATTTTTCTTTTTCTAAATTCTTGTCATATTACCCTCTCATATTTGTAACAGAAGATTCTTAACATTGCCCACCATAAACACTTGAAATTTTTCAGTTTATTTGGGTTCTCACTACTTTTTAATTTTTAAATGTGGGAACACTATTTAGGTTAGAAAAATGATTAGAAATGCATTCAGTGAAAGGACTTAAACTTTTGGCTGAATGAGCAAATATTAAGGTAGAGGCCTAATGATAATAAAGTATATTTCCCTCTTTTTGTGATAAGATGTTATTCTGAGATACACATGAATACATATAGTCATATCAACTATCATGGAAAGTAAGCTTTCCTACAAAGTATTGGGAAGGAAAGAGATTATTTTTTAAGGACACAACAATCTACTAAAATATAACTATTGAATACCCACAGAGAATGAACTAATGAAATTATTACAAGTCCTAGGGCATTCATTGTATGTATAAGAAACTCAAAACATCTGAAAATTGGGAGTTGATGTTTTCTGTTGGTGTGGAAAATTCATTTATTGGAAGTAGGAGTTAATTGCAGAACATTAGGCATTTTGTTGTTGGTGGTGGTGCAGCTGTTTTAAGACATGGAATATTCACATAAAATAAGCAAAGAAACAAAAGCACAGAGAATGAACTAATGAAATTATTACAAGTCCTAGGGCATTTCACCACAGAATTTAGTTCAGAGTTTTCCAGTGGAACTCAAGAGAGCGAGCAGTGTCACAAGCTTCTGGCTGTAAGTCGTGGGCAGTATGGTCAGCATGCTGCTGTAGTTGTAGACTCCTGTTCAGTGGTACATTGGTCTGTGGCTTACTGGACACACCACGGTAGTTTCCTCCTGGCAAAAGACCCTGTCTCATTATTGTTCTCCTTCTCTTTATGACATGTACATGAAAGCAATTTTGTTGGTGAAGAAAAACCAGTTTGCAAGTAGCTAGCATCTGACTTCTTTCTGGACATTTAGTTTGAGTTTCTGGGAAATGTTAGGTGGGAGAGTGTTAGGTCCAGTTAGCTCATTGTTTCTGGGTCATTCATCCTTCTGTCACACTATATGCCTAAATCAAACTGGTAAGTATGTAGAGTTTTAATAATACTAAAAATAAAAGTATGAGCATTTACCAGTAAAGGTAAATTTTCTCTGTGATTGGTTGCAAGACTACTTTATTACAAGTGGAAAAACAATTTAGATGTCTCTAAGGTGTTAACATGGACAAATTGTCACTGTGCAGGTAGAATAAAATAAAACACCCTGAACATAGATTCCCAAAGATTATTTTATAACATAATGGACATGTACTTTAGTGATAGTTCTATTTGAGATATTGTGAAGGCTAATTCTGTGTCAACTTGACTGGTCTAAGAGATGGCAGGGTAGCTGGTAAAACTATTCCTGGGTGTTCTGTGATAGTATTTCTGGAAGAGATTAACATTTGAATCAGTAGACTGAGTAGAGAGCATACTTCCTAATCTGGGAGGGCATCATCTAGTTTGTTGAGGACCAGACAAAACAAAAGGCAAAGAGAGGGCAAATTTGCTCTGTCTCCGTTAGCAGAAACGTGAATCTCCTCTTGCCTTTTGGCATTGAAGTTACTGATGGTTGGGCTTTCAGACTTTGACTAAATTATGTCACCAGCATGTCTGGTTTTCCAGCTTGCAGATGGCATACAGTCAGACTTCTTGGCCTCCAAAATAATGTAAGCCAGTTTCTATAACAAATCTCCTCTTGTATGTCTATATCTATCCTATTGGTTCTGTTTCTCTGGAGAACCCTAATTAATTCAGATAAAAAACTGTGACCAGTGTGAATGAGACCAAATATTTCAAATTATAGTTTTATAAGAAATTGCCATGAAGAAACGGAGCACAGGGATGAAGGGATATAACATTCTAGCCTCTAACTTCTTGTATACTTGAACCTGGACAACCTAAGGAACAGTATGCTCTTGAGATTATTCATTTCAAATAGTAATTGTTTCTAGGATAATACAGTCTGTAGATTAATTTAATAAGCTCTTATGTAGCTTTTAGCCTGATATTCTTGCAAAGATTAAAGTAGGAGGCACTTTAGAATCTTAGATGCTGAATAAATCCCTAAAGTGCAGGTATTTAGTATTATTGATTTAGTTCAGACAACAGACTTTTTTTTTTTCTGTAAAGGACCAAATAGTAAATATTTTAGGTTTTGTAAGTCTTATGTTTCTGTAAAAAATGCTCAGATCTTCCTTTATAGTAGAAGAGAGTATTCTAGGGCAACAATTGCTTGCATTATTTGTTTTGAATCTGATGGCAATCTTAGGCGATGTATACCTAATTATAATATACCATTTTACATATGAAGGAATAGAGCAACAGAGACCTCCAAGGTAATCAAAACATTTCAACACGCCTGCAGAACTCACTGTGATTGGATCTGATTTCTTCAATTGTATTTTCTTTTAGTGAATATTTTTTCTGCATTTAAGATGAAGAATTCTACCTCTCACTCTAATAAGGGTTTTGTCAGCAGCAGTCTTCTCCACAGGAAACAGTGTGTTATCTTAAGAAAAACTAATTGCTTGATTTCTTAAAAAATATGAATTATGTATTTATGGTTTACCTAGTATATTTGAGATGATAAGGGGCTTTCTTGTTATTAACTCATTTAATTTCATGTATGAGTTTAAGACACTTTTATTAGCTACATTCCACAAGTGTTTCTGCCTTTGCAGGGCTAGAAGCTTGGTGTATTTCATCTTCCTATCTCCATTCTTATCCAGCCTGGAATATTCACATAATCATTCATCCAACAGACATGTTTCATAAAGTCCTGGCAAATCATCTGTGAACTCTTCATTCACCGATCAGTATATTCACCTCCAGCTTGTCCTGGCTGTAACAGTCTCTGCAATAGTCTGGCAATTCCCTCCAAGACTTCTGTCGTGATCAGATCCTCCAGATGACTTCCTTCTCACTTGTTAGCAGCTTCCTTCTCTTTCTCCATATAGGTTTGGGCAAGAGTTAATACCTATGTGTCTCACCAGAGTAACTTCCTCATTGTAACCAATTATGAGGCATAAAAATAATTGCTAAAGAAAATCCTAGCCAAGAAGCAAGAAAATTAAATGTTTTGCCAATACACTCAAAGGCTGAAAGAAGAATTTCGCAAGTAGCAGTTACAACAAAAGCAGACCTTCTGCTGTATTGGAACAAGGGAGGAACAGACTTCCAGCATGCAATGCTCTTTAGAGCCAACATTCAACTCTATGATGGAAAGTCTTCCTATCATGGTTATGTGGACGATGTCTTAGATTTGCGGATTTTTGATCTGCAAAATGAGGCATTGATTTATGATCTCCGAGGTCACTCTAATATTCTATTGTTCAAAAATTATACTTCACATCCTTATATATTGGAAATTCTGTTAATGGGGACATTAAACAAAATATATTTCTATTAGACGTGTTGTAGTTATATGTTAACAGTGTGCTTACATTTAATTTTGCTTATTTTTTACCTAAATTGTAAAACACCTGATAACTTTTTAAAAGTCTCTTGACAGTTCACTAGAAAATAGGATTAATAGATGAGGCAATAATTTGAAATAGAACATAGTTTTGCAAAGTCCATGATTTCAATAAACTAGACCTTTTTTGCTATCTTTGTTGCTGCTGTTGTTTTTCTTTTTTTGAGTCAGGGTCTCAGTCTGTCATCCAGACTAGAGTGCATTATCATGATTACAGCTCACTGTAACCTCAATCTCCTTAAGTGATTCTCCTACCTTAGCCTCACATGTAAGTAGGACTATAGGCATTTGCCACCATGCCTGGCAATTTTTAAATTTTTTTTGTAGCGAAGGGATCTCACTATACTGCCCAGTCTGATCTTGAACTCCTAAGCTCAGGCAATCCTCTCACCTCAGCCCTTCAAAGTGCTGGGATTACAGGCATGAACCACTGTGCCTGGTTCATTTTTAGTATATTTTCCTAAATTATCTGGTATATAAAAGGCAACTATTTACATACCCAGTAACTTTTTTTCCTCCACCCCCCAGTAACTTTTATATAAATACTTACTTATCATAAATTTTAAAAGTCAATTTAAGTAATCTTCCAAAGATCCAAATTCAAGTCAAAATTTAATTACGTGACTTCAGCTTCTGTCTATGAGGAAGTAGATCACATCTAAACAATTCTCCTGCTGAGAACAATGGTAGAATCTGGTTTCCTCAAGTCTAAATCTTTCTGGTTCCATTTCTCAGCAGGATAATTCTCCAGGCTTAGGCTGGATATGTGGTGGTAGCCTGGTCCATGCCAGGCAGATGGTGGGGTCTTGGTGGGCTTGCAGGCTTCCTTTGGTTCCTCCCTCTGCAAGCTTAAATTTCAGTTTCATCACTCAACCACATCAACTTCCACTAATCATCCTCCATTTTCCAAAATTTTGACACCGTTGTCTGCTCTACTCTCCTGGAGTTCTTTGTCCTTGTGGATTCATACTTTTAGATCAATTACTGGTATTTCAGTAGGATCTCAGGAGGGAGCAAGCACATATGATGTAATTTGTCTTTTTTTTTAGAAAGCAGGATTTATTGAGAGGACAGAAAAGCTCTCACAGTGGGAGGGAACCCGAAGAGGTTGCCCTAATTTGTCATTTTTAGCTGAAAGAACCCACCTTTTTGTTGTTTTTTAAAAATTATTCTCTTATGTGAACTTTAGTTTGTCTTTCTATTTGTAATGTTATGAAAGATAAATTACCCTTAATATTCCAAAAAGTACTAACATCAAAATTATCATAGCATTTCTAGACATTCTTATGTAAAATTAGTAAACAAATATGTGTTTGCTTTTTCTGACAACTTTCCATATTTTAATCATTCAGTTCTGATTGTGGACAATGATGATAATGATGGTTTCTTGATCATAATTGGTTTATCTATTTATTTACATTCCAAATTCCTATTTTTCCCTAGGTTCCTAAGTCATCTTACTAAAAAATTTTCTTTTTTTATTATATAGATGTGGGGTACAATTCAGGGTTAGATATACAAACGTTGATTATGCAGGTTCCCTTGTTGATGAGGTATGCCCCACCCTTCCCTAGCAGTTTCCCTCAACTGCCAATTGCACTCCCTCTCCCCTGACAGTGCCAATCGCTTTCTTATAGTATTATAATTGTTCAAGATCTGCTTATGAGTGAGAATATATGGTACTCTGTTCTTGGTTTCTGTGATAGATCACCGAGTATGATCAACTCTAAATCCATCCAAGTTGCTGCAAAGTCTGTATATTTGTCCTTCTTTAAGGCTCCATAACATTCCATTGTGTATTTGAAACACATTTTAAAAATCCAGTCCAGCTTTGATGGGCAACATGGTTGTTTCCATGTTTTTGCTATTGTGAATAGAGCTGCAACAAATGTACGTGTGCAGGTATCTTTTCTGTAGAATTATTTGAGTTCTTCCAGGTATATACCCAATAGGGGAATTGCTGGGTCATGTAGAAGGTCAATTTCTAGTTCTTTCAGAAACTGTCACACTGTCTTGCAAAGGGTTGCACTAGTTTACATTCCCACCAGCAGTGTAGAAGCGTTTGTTTTTCTCCACATCCTTGCCAGCATCTGTTGTTGTTTTATTAATGATGGCCATTCTCACTGGGGTGAGGTGGTATCTCAATGTGGTTTTGATTTGCATTTCTCTGATGATGAATGTAGCTGAGCACTTACTCATGTGTCTGTTGGCTGCCCATATATCATTTTTTGAGAAGTGTCTATTCATGTCTTTTGCGTACTTTTCCATGGAGCTGTTTGTTTTTTTTTCCTTTCGGCGTGTTTGAGTTCCTTGTAGATCCTAGATGTTAGGCCTTTGTCAGATATACAGTTGGCAAATATTTTTTCCCATTCTGTGTGCTGTCTCCCTGCTCTCTTGATGGTTTCTTTTGCTTTGCATTAGCTCATTAGTTTGATGATGTCCCACTTGTTTATCTTATTTCTTAAGGTATGGGCATTTAGGGTGCTGAATAGGAACAGGTTGCCAGTTCCAATTTCCATAAGGGTGTCTCCTGTATTTTCTAAGATTCTTATAGTTTGAGGTTTTACATTTAGGTCTTTGATCCATTTAGAGTCAATTTTTGTGTATGGTGATAGGTAGGGGTTTGGTTTCAGTCTTCTGCATGTGATCAGCCAGTTTTCTCAGCACCATTTACTGAATAGGTTCTCCTCTCACCAGTGGTTGTTGTTGGAGCCTTTGTCAAAGATGAGTTGGTTGATAAATTGAAGCTTTGCTTCCAGAATCTCTATTCTGTTCCATTGGTCTATATGCCTGTTCTTGTACCAATACCAGACTGGTTTGATTACTGTAGACTTATAGTAAAGTTTGAAGTCTGGAAGTGTGATACCTCCTGCTTTGTTTCTTTTGCTAAGGATTGTGTTGAATATTTGTTTCCATATGAATTTCTGTATTGTCATTTCCAGGTCTGAGAAGAATTATGTTGGTAACTTAATGGGTATTGCATTGAAACTGAATTACCTTTGATATGGTGGACATTTTAGCAATGTTGATTCTTCCTATCCATGAGCATGGGATATTTTTCCATTTGTTTGTGTCTTCTTGGATTTCTTTGAGCAGTGTTTTGTAGTTCTCGTTGTAAAGGTCTTTAACTTCTCTTGTTAAGAAGATAATGAGGTATTTCATTTTTTTGGTGGCTATTGTGAATGCGATTGTGCTTTTAATTTGGGTCTCTGCCTGCTTGTTTTTGGTGTATAGAAATGCAACATCTTTTGCACATTTATTTTGTACCCTGAGAGTTTGCCAAAGTCCTTTATCAGTGCAAGCAGATTTTTGACAGATTCTCTTGGATTTTCAAGGTATAGGATCATATCATCAGCAAAGAGGGATAAATTGACTTCCTCTTTTCCTATTTGGATACTCCTGATTTCCTTCTCTTGTCTAATTGCCTGAGCTAGGACTTCCAACACAATGTTGAACAAAAGGGGAGAGAGTGGACAGTCTTGTCTTGTTCCAGTTTTCAGGGGAAATGTTTCCAGTTTCTGTTTATTTAGCAATATGCTAGCTGGATGTTTATCATAGATGACACTTACTGTTTTGAGGTATGTTCCTTCTATACTTAGGTGTTGGAGGTTTTTTATTAAAAGGGATGCTGGATTTTATCAAAAGCGTTTTCTGCATCTATTGATATAATCATGTCATTCTTGTTTTTACATCTGTTGATGTATTTAATTACATTTATGGTCTCGCAAAAGTTGAACCAGTCCTGCATCCTGCGGAAGGAAGCCTACTTAGTCATGGTGGATGATTTTTGAGATGTATTTTTGGATCTGATTTGTTAGAATCTTGTTGAAGATTTTTGCATCTGTGTTCATAAGGGATATTGGCCTATAATTCTCTTTTTTGTTGTTGCTGTTGGCTCTTTACCTGGTTTGGGTGTCAAACCAGTATGGTGTTAGCTTCATAAAATGATTTGGGGAGAATTCCATCTTTCTCAATTGCCTGGAATAATTTCAATAGGATTGGTTTCTGCTCCTTCTTGTATGTTTTATAGAATTCTGCTGGAAAGCCATCTGGTCCAGGGCTTTTTTTGTAGGTATTTTTTGTATGACAAAGTCAGTTTCCTTGGTTGTTATTGTTCTATTTAGTGTCTCAATGTCTTCTTGTTTCAACCTGGGGACATTGTGTGATGTCAGAAGGTCCTCCATTTCATTTAGGTTATCAGGCTTGTTTCCATATAGGTACACAGTAATCTCTGATAATCTTTTGTGCTTTTTCAGGGTCAGTTGTGATTTGATCTTTTGTATTTCTGATTGTGTTTATTTGGGCGTTTTCTCTCTTTTTCTTGGTCATTCTGGCTAGGAGTCCATCAATCTTGCTAATTCTTTCAAAGAACCAGTTTTTGTTTTGCTGATGTTGTCTGTAATATTTTTGTCTTTTATGTCCCATATTCGGGCTCTTATTTTGGTGATTTGAATTTTTCTGCTAAAGTTGGTGTTTTGATGGTCTTCTCTTTCCATCTCCCTTAGGTGATTTGTTAGGCTCTCTACTTGTGATTTTTCCGTTTTCTTGATATCTGCTCATAGAGATATAAATTCCCCTCTTAGAACTCTTTTCATGGCATCCTAAAGGTTTTGGTAAGATGTTTCTTCATTTTCATTTGTTTCCAGGAATCTTTCAATTTCTGCTTTGATTTCAGTGTTGACTCAGTAGTTGTTCAGCATCATGCTGTTTAGTGTCCATCCTTGTAGGCAAATTGTGTGGGATATTTTGTTGGTGCTAATATTTACTTTTTTTCCACTATGGTCTGAGAATGTGCATGGCAAGATTTCAACCTTATGGAATTTGTTTATGCTTGATTTATGGCCAAGTATGTGATCGATCTTGAAGTATGTTCCATGTAGTGATGAATAGAATATATATTCTGTGGTTGCTGGGTGGAATAATCTGTAGATACCTATTATGTCCACTTGGTTGAGTGTCAAGCTTACATTCTGGGTCTCCTTACTGATCTTTTGCCTTGATGATCTATCTAGGGCTCTTAGTGGGGTATTCAAGTCCCCTTGTATAATAGTGTTACAGTCAATATCTTTTTTTAGTTTACTGAGTGGTTGCTTTATAAATGCTGGTGTTTCTGTGTTGGGTGCATACATGTTTAGCATGGTTATTTCTTATTGATGGATTGAGTCTTTTATCAATATGTAGTTTCCTTTTGCATCTTTTAAAATTTTTGATAGCTTAAAGGTTGTTTTTTTCTGATATTAAGATCACAACTCCTGCCTTCTTCTGTGATCCATTTACCTGGAAATACATTTTCCATCCTTTAACTTTCGGTCTGTGTGTGTTCCTTGTAGTGAGATTAGTCTCCTGGATGCAGCAAATAATTGGGTCATGATTTCTATCCAGTTTGCCATTTTGTGTCTTTTCAGTGGTGTATTTGTCCATTCGCATTCAGGCTGATTATTGAAATGTGATTATTTATCGCTGTCATGAGGTTTTTATAAAAGTTTTTCTTTGTCTGCTTTTGGTCTTGGGGTTGATGTATATGTGTGTTTTCAAGTTTCTTGTTGCACTATATTCTCTGTTGATTCTGTGCTCTATTGTTCTCTTGGGAAGTGTGTGGTCATTCTTTTTTTCTTTCTTCTTGTATTTAATACCTTTTTAAGTGTCTCCTGTAGAGTTTGTCTGGAAAATGCATAATCTCTTAGGGGTTGGATGTCTGGAAAGGATTTTGATTTTCCATCACTGCTGAAGCTGAGTTTGACTGAATAGGAAATTTTTGATTAAAATTGTTTATCTTTGAGGCCTTTAATATAGGGCTCCAGTCCCTTCTTGCTTGTAGTGTTTCTACTGATAAGTCTGCTGCTATTGTGATTGGTTTTCTCAGACAGGTAATCTGACCCTACTGACCTACTGCCTTTAGTATTTTTTTGTGTGTCTACTTTGTGTAGGTGAATTATTACGTTTCTAGGGATTGGTCTTCTCATTTGATGTCTTGTGGGAGTTTTCTGTATCTCTTGTGCTTGGTTGGTCACATCTCTGGTGAGATGGGGAAAGTTTTCTTGTATTACCTCCTGGAATACTTGCTCCAAATTGTTCTCCATTTCGCCTTCTTCTTCTGGGATACCAATCAGGCATAGGTTCGGTTTCTTGATATAATCACACATCTCTTATAGGTTTTGTTCTTTCTTTCTATGTTTTTTGCAGATCTGGCTAATTCCATGTTTTGGTCCTCAAGTTCTCAGATTCTTTCTTCAGAGAGATTAATTCTGCTTTCCATGCTTGTCATCTTGTTATTTATTTCCTGGATGAAATTTTTTTTATAGCCAAAATCTGTTACAAGTTATTTCAGTGTTGCAGCTTATCATTCTTGAGGCTTATTCACTCGTTCCATCCATTCCCTAATTCCTGTTATATTCTGGGGCCAGTCATTGGTGACCTCCATTATTTGGGCACCAAGGTCTGATTTTTCAGGAGTTCTGTCTTGGTACAGTTGAAATTGACTGAGGTCTTCCTTTGGTTTTTCCTCATTTGTGACAGACCTCTTGTTTTTCTCTTTAGTTCTGTTATTCAGTGTCAATGGGAGAGACTTTCCCTTCTGATGTTTTTTCAGTCCTTTATTCTTCCCTGATTCAGGCTCTGGATTTGTTCTACTTTGACTAGGATGGTGGATGGAAAACTTGATGTCTCTTGCAGTTTTTGAAATTTGAATAAAGTATGGGATGGAGTGCTAAGATTCAGAGACTACTTGCAAATTACAATGTCCACGTATTGTGGTATGTGTTCCCTGAGACTCATTCCTCACCACCACTCTATATGACTATGCAAAGAAGAAATCAATGCAACAAACAATTGAACACACACACACACACAGAGATATACACACACCCTCAAAACAAACTGGAAAACAACAAAACAAACAACAACAGCAAAAAAACCAAGAAAACTAAACACACACACACACACACACACACACATGCTTAGCACAAAGTGAACAGAGAAGAAAAACAGAAAGACTGGAGGGGGGAGGAAAGGACTTCAGGTCAAACCCTCACACATATATTGTCACAAACATTAAACTATAAGAAATGAAAATTTAAAAACCCAGAAAAACAAAAGAGCAAAAACAAACCAACAACAACAAAATTGAAAGATGAACTTTCAATAAAAAAGTTTCTTAATTCTTTTATAATCTATATGTTTCACTCTCCATCCATTAATTTGTCCTGACATCTTTCCCATATCCTGAATTTTCCTGACTATTTTCTATATTCCCAGTATATTGGTGGTTAGAAGGTCTTGATATTACTCAGTTAAAGTTTGAAAGACTGGGCTCAGTGGCTCAGCCTGTAATCCTAGCATTTTGGGATGCTGAGGTGAGTGGATTGCCTGAGCCCAAGGGTTTAAGACCAGTCCGGGCAACTTGGAGAGACCTCATCTCTACAATAAATCAAAAATTAGCTGGGTATGGGAAGGCACACCTGTAGTTCCGGCTACTTGGAAGGCTGAGTTGAAGAATCACTGGAGCCCCACAGGCTGATACTGCGGTGGCCGTGACCGTGCCACTGCATTCTAGCTTGTACCAATGGAGTGAGATTCCAACTAAAAAAAGAAAAAGAAAAAGTTTTGAAAAAGGTAATTCATGCATGGTACTTTGTTCTTCTGTCTACAATATACAACATTTTTGATTGTCCCTTTTTAATGATGCTGATTGCCATTGATGATTATTGTCTTAATTCAAAAGGGAGTGAAAATGGTCATATACCAACTCTATAATTCCTTTTTAATTTATTAGGAATTTCTCTATTATAGATAAACTTTTTCTTACTGAATGTTTCATTATTCAGTTGTACAATTTGATGGAGAAGGGTAAGATAAGCACCTGCAAGGGTCTGAAATTTATATCTCAGCACCTCCCCACACACTGCCAAATTTTTAGCTGAAATTCTAACACCTAATGTGATGGTGTTAGGAGGTGGGGCCTTTGGGAAGGAATTAGGCCATGAGGATGGATGGAATCCTCATGAATGGATGAGGGTCCTTATAGAATGGACCTCTTATAGAAGGGAACCCTTATAGAAGAAATTCTTGTCTTTCAGTCATGTAAGTTTACAATGAGATGTCAGAAGTCTGCAAACTGGAAGAGGGCCCAACCAAACTAGATCATGCTGGTAAGATCATCCTGGTTTTAGATGTCCAAACTTCAGAACTATGAAAAGTAAATTTCTGTTGTTTTTAAGCTGCCTAGTCTATGGTACTTTGTTGTAGCAGCCCAAATTGACTAAGCTAGCATCTGATTCTTTCCCATAATTTTCCAGTTTTAAAGTGAATGAACTGGTTTTACTAGCAGTGTCTACCAGTGAAAAAATAGTATGTTTTGTTGTTAGTCTTTGTTTTCGTATTATTATTATTGTTTTTTGAGTCAGGGTCTCACTTCTGTCACCCAGGCTGGAGTGCAGTGGCATGATCATGGCTCACCGCAGCCTTGAACTCCTGGGCTCCTGAGAAGCTGAGACTACAGGTGTGCTCCCACATCCAGCTAATTTTTTGATTCTTTTTGTAGAGATAAGATCTCCTCTAGGGTGCCCAGGTGATCTCATACTCCTGGGTTCACGTACTCTCCCCACTTTGGCCTCCCAAGTTGTTGGAGTTACAGGCATGAATCACCACAACCAGCATGTTTTAGTATTATTGTTAGCTCATGGATTTGAGCATATTTGGTATATTTAAACTCTGTACAGTTGTTATCCTTATAAAATTGCCCCATCTTTGACCAGTGCAAGTTTCTTTAAGCTGGTTGTGTTTGATAATTGCCTTGCTATCTATTATGACAAGTTATTTCAGGCTGCTGTGTATTTACAACCATGGACTTAGAATCAGAATTTCAAAGATTCCTGGTTACTTTTGTGGAAAATAGTATTTTTAAGACAACCTGAGAACTTTCCTACTGGGTCTGTCATAATTTATAGGTCTTTTCAATGCATGGAACTAGAAAATAAGATTTATAAAAATGTTTTAAGGTTGAGTATGGTGACTCATGCCTGTAATTCCAGTACTTCGGGAGACTGAGGTAGGATGTTTGTTTGAGTCCAGAAGTTTGAGACCAACCTAGGCAACATAGCAAGACTCAGTCACTACAAAATTTAATTTAAAAAAAATTAACCATATGTGGTGTTGTGTGTCTGTAGTCTCAGCCACTCAGGAAGCTGAAGTGAGAGGATCACCTGAGCCCAGGAAGTTGAGACTGAGATGAGCTGTAATCATGCCATTGTACTCCAGTTTGAGTAACTGAGTGAGACCCTGACTGAAAAAAAAATTTTTTTAAGAAAAAAAAATCACTGTTCCCAATTAAAATTTTAGATACATAGAGTTTTTTTAAACCTCTGCTATCTTACATCTGTATTGTGTTGCCCTACATCAAGATTCTTATTTCTAATGACACTGGGAATTATAGAATTAGAATATCATAAAATTACTCACTGGCTAAATCCTACTACTTATACAATCACACACATACATGGATACTTCGAAACACCACAGACTCAGATTAGTAAACCAAAACTATCACAAATAATGTGATTTTAGATTGGACTTCCTAGAAAGAAAACCAGAGATGAGGAACTGTTTTGCATATAATCTTTTGCAGAGTTATTTAGGCAAACATTACAAGGGAATGAATAAAATAGATCAGTGCAAGGGAAGAAACCAGGCAAACATGCAGTTTCTTGGGAAGTGACATCTTAGCTGGAGTACGAATTGTATCATAGAAGTTGTCTCACCCTGAAGGAATCAAGGTTATAGATCCACTTGCTGCCATTGGCTAGAGACCATTCCTAATGGGGGTAGGTGCATAAATTTCAAGGCATTTCTAGAGAAGGTGGCTCCCATCAGTCAAAGCCAATTCTCTGCAGGAAGTCAGAGATATGAGTCACTAAATATAAAAACTCACAGCAGCTGGATGATGGTGACACTGGCTTAGTAAATGGGATTTGGGCAACATGCCAACCATATCTGTAGAGTCTAACCTTTGCACCACTCAAATCTACCTGCTTCTTTCATTAAGTTTTCTCTGTGCACCGACAGTTTCTCTACAATTTTGGTTGGCTCCAATTTCTGGGGCACTTTTACAAGAGGAAAACTAGTATGACAAAATGTAGTGCACACTGCTGCAATTGTTCCCAAGAAAATTATTTTTTCCCTATTATCTCAAACATTTATCATTTCTTGGTGATTAGAACATTGAAAATTTTCTCTTTTAGCTATCTAGAAATCTACATTATTGTTATTAACTACAATCACTGTGCTGTGTAATACACAATGAAATGCTATTTAGCCTTTAAAAATGGAAATTCTGTCATTGGCAATAACATAGATGAAACGAAAGGACATTATGGTAAGTGAAGTAAGCCCCACACAGAAAGACAAATACCATACGATCTCACTTGAATGTGGGATTCAAAGAAATGACTGACATTTCTTATCTGTTTCCTCTCCCACTCATTTTAGAGCCTCACCATTCTAGCACTTCTTATGGTATAGCAGATTTGCCTGGTAGAATATATCAGAGCTTTATTGTACCTATATAAGTAGAGCTTCTTCTGCTTATCATGTCCTCAATCAGGGTGTGGTTGCCATACTTGTCTGTAATTAAAAGTTGGCATGTAAGAGGTGACTAATAAATCACCTGAGTGCCAAAAATATTCCTCTCTGCCCTCTTTTATCTAGCAGTAACCCAACATCCTTATGATGATCCTGCCACGATGGTAACACTTTATTTGACAGTTGGTCTCCTGGCCGGAGGAGTCCAATGTAGCCAGGCAATAGCTATAGCTTTAAGTTTAGTAGGAATATTAGTGTTTCTCCTGATGGAAGCATCCCGTCTCTGGGAAGCAGACATTCTAGACTCACGGAGCCAAAAATTGTGGGGAAGTGAAGCACAAAACCCTTAAGTGAATCA
Source organism: Carlito syrichta (assembly GCF_000164805.1). Taxonomy (NCBI): domain Eukaryota; kingdom Metazoa; phylum Chordata; class Mammalia; order Primates; family Tarsiidae; genus Carlito; species Carlito syrichta. The sequence continues at coordinate 67,683 of NW_007112321.1, forward strand.
CCATGAATTCTTTCATGACCATTCCTTTTTTTTTTTTGAGTCAGAGTCTCACTCTGTCACCCAGCCTCAACCTGCTGGATTCAGGCAATCTTTCCTCTTTAACCTTCCAAGTAACTGGAATTACAGACATGTGCCACCACACCCAGTTTTTTTTTTTGATTTATTGTAAAGGCGAGGTCTCACTATGTTGTCCAGGTTGGTCTCGAACCCTTGGGCTCAGAAAATCCTCTTGTCTCCACCTCCCAAAGTGCATTCCTGTTTTTAACACCTTGATTACTGAATTTATGTACTGTCACCGCTGCAGACATAGAGTGGCCATGAATTTAAAGTGAACTTCATCCTGAAGGACTGCACTCCATTTTTCCAGGGTGTTCACTTTAAGCTGGTATCTCAGCCATGCCTTTAAAAAAGCCTGTCTACTGGTCTATTAGGCAAGTAGTTTCTGGATGCAGTAAGCCATCGTGGATCCCACACTTGTTGTCCACAGCTGTCCATCTTTGGATTAAAAGTAGGTTCCTTGGTCCAAGGAATTATTTAGGAGAATCCCATGTTAGGAGCTCAGATATTGTGAGTCTTCAAATTGATGATAACTATGAGAAGGAAAGGCAAAACTATATACAAGTTATCAGTCAATCTTCATTGAGATGAATTTTGCATTTCTGGAATGGAAGGAATTGAATATAATTAACTTGTCACTGAATGGCTGAGATGACTCACTTGATTTATTCAAGAGGTTACCAGATAGAGGGGCTTCGGCATTAGTTTTTGTTTGGGTAAGCTGGAGATTCTGTGGCAGTGGTAATTAGATCAGGCACGGTGAGACAAGTAAGATGAACAAACTAAATTTTTTATTTTTAAAAATGTAATTATTTAAAATGTAAACCCAAGTGGTCATGTGTGCCTGATGGCTATCATTTTGGACAACATGACTCTAAACAATACCCTAGAGTAGGCTTTTGTATAAATGAAAAGAGCAAGATAGATAAAAGTGTGTTTTTATGTATGTTATCATTAAGGTGACTAGTAAAACTTACCATTAAAATAAAAGGTTTCCTGTAAAAGCAGGGAGAAATTGGGTTGCAAGGAATAGAGATAGAAGTGATTTGTTTTTAATACACGTTGTGTTAGAGGTTTGGCTGTGTAAAATATAATTATGATCACATAATTTTAATTAAAATGAACATCTTAAAAACAATTATTAAATATTGGAATGCCAAATAAGATAAATGGGCAAATACATATCCTGGTGATACAACTATTCAAATGAGAACTTTTGTGAAGACTATAAAACACAGTCATTTGTTTGACATACATACAGCTATATTTTAAGTGAAATAAGTTAGGCACAGAAAGACAAATACATATGATCTCACATATATACAGAATTCAAGGAAATGATTGACATTCTATTTTTGGTGGTAGTGCTGCCATTGTTATTCTCAAAGAATTTGTGTATGATATAAGATAAGGCAAATGTGGTAAGACATAAACTCAGGGTGCTTGACATGGAAGAAAATAAGCATGTAAAATTAGTGACAATAAGCAAACAACATGTCTTCTGGAATTTGAGACGTATCAGTATGATATCATGATAATTTTTGTCTTTAAAAAGTATGTATCTTTTTATAATATACAAAGTAATATAAAGTTATAATACACAAACTTTCATATTTATAATACATCAGACCACACCACATATTTATAATATATGTATAACATATATATATATATATATATATATATATATATATATATATATATATATATATATCTTTCCTCTATCTGTTCACCAATAAGGTCTAGAAACAAGGATGAACCCAGTAGCATTGAGCATGGCTGGCAACCAGGATCCAGGCTGTTGTCTCTATATATCATTTTCCACTAAAAAAAAAAAGTATACCATTGAAAAATGGCTGGCTCTATTCTTGGGGCTAGAAATAGACAAGATGAGTCTAGTATGGTCTGCCATGCCAGAAAGAAAAACTGCTATCAAAGACTACTATAATCCTGTCAAAAGGGTGCAAAAGCCCATTCTGTCAAAAATGTGCAAGAGGCTCTCACCAACTAAAATTGGGATAATAAAGATACTATCTAGAATACCTTAAAATGCATTAAATATATAGCTATGTCTTGCTTAATGATAGGGATGTGTCTGAAAAATGCATTATTAGGTGATTTTGTTGTGCGTGAACATCACAGAATGTACCTACACAATCCTACATGGTACAACCTACGAATACCTAAGGCTACATGTTATAGCGTATTGTTCCTAGTGCACAAACCTGTGCAACATGTTATTGTACTGAACACTATCGAAAATTGGAGCACAATATTTGTGTATCTAAGCATAGAAAAGGTAAAGTAAAAATATAGCATAAAAGATAAAAAATGGTACATCTGTATAGGTCTTTGCACTATGATGTTGCAGTGGTTCTGATGTCACTAGGTGATAAGAGTCTTTCAGCTCCATTATAATCTATAATCTGTGGATGTAATTAGTCCTTAACTGAAATGTCATTATGCAGTGCATGACTCTATTTAAATCTATGAGTTCTCAGTGGTATTAAAAGTCTGTTTGATCATTAGTAGAGGTACTCAGGAAACAATTCTTTTAGAAAATGGTCATAGATGGAAAGGTACTCAGGAAACAATTCTTTTAGAAAATGGTCATAGATGGAAAGAATTATTATTTATCTACTTTTACTAAAAGGAAATTTTTATTTAAAAAAATATTACAACGAATAAGTGGAGAATGATAGAATTAGACAAATGACTGTTTTACAGCTCCTAAGAAATGAATTGATCCAGGCAATGGTTGTCAATGACTACTACCATTATAGAAAGAAAACCAGACAGTAAGTTGAAAGAGTAGGTTCTCCCTTACCCAAGCTTTTGCTTTCCCTGGTTTCGGTTTCCTACAGTCCAGGGCAGTTTGAAAATAGGTGAGTACAATGCAATAAGTTATTTTGAAAGAAAGGGGCCATAGGCACATAGCATTCATTACAGTATATTGTTATAATTATCATTTTTTATTAATTATTGTTGTTAATATCTTACAGTGCCTAATATAAATTATGCTTTAAAATGAGTATGCACAAGGTCTGACAGTTAAGTTCACAAACTTGCCACCACGTGCTTACATTGGCATCAGTGAACGAGCAACAAGGTTTCATAACCTTGGTACCTCAGTGTTTCACAGCTTGTTTGTATTGATGTGTGGCGGTATCTTACTGAGTGGCGTTCATTATTGTTGTCATATTTCTTTGTGTGCTGTTATGAGACTGTCAGAGCTTGAATTAGAGCAATGAACGCATATTAAATTTTGTGTTAAACTTGGCAATAGCGGAAGTGAAATCAGGGACACGTTAGGTCAAGTTTATGGGAATAATGCTATGAAGAAAACTCCAGTGTATAAATAGATCAAATGTTTTCTGAGGGGAGAGAAAGTGTCACTGATGAAAGAGAAGCCAGGATGACCAGTAACAAGCAGAATTGATGAAAATATGCAAAAATTTTTCAAATTGAGCATCAAAATTGTTGACTGACTGTGAGAGGCATAGCAGACCAAATAAACATCAACAGAGAAACAGTAAAGTCTTAAAAAAAATCTTGGCATGAGAAAAGTGTGCGCAAAATGGTCCTGAAGGAGCTCTTGCTTCACAACGATGCACCGGCTCACACAGCACTGCCTGTGAGGCAGTTTTTAGTCAGTCGGCAAATAACTGTGTTGGAACACCCTACCCACTCACCTAATCTGGCCCCCAGTGACTTTTTTCTTTGCTCAAAGATAAAGGAAATATGAAAAGGAAGACATTTTAATGACGTTCGGGACATCAAGGGTAATATGACAACAGCTCTGATGGCATTCTGGAAAGAGTTCCAAAATGGCTTTGATGAGTGGATAAGTGTTGGCGTTCATACATAGTTTCCCAAGGCTCGTACTTTGAAGGTCACCCTTGTGATATTCAACAATGAGATATGTAACACTTTTGCCTAGGATGAGTTCGCTAACTTAATTGTCAGACCTTGTATGTGTACGAGAAAACATAGTATTTATAGAGTTTGGTGTCATTTGTAGTTTTGGGTATCAACAAGAGGTCTTAAAACATATCCCCTGTGGATAAGGATGGATTATTGTACCTATTTTTAGATGTATGCAACACCAACTATTAAGCAGTTTTGGTAAAATTAAAAAGTAAAATAAAAAAAAATAAAGGAAAGGAAAAGGAAAAAGGACAAAAATATTCAAGTGCATAGATCTTTAAATTACAAGAAATAGAGGAGTCATAGGAACATGTTAAATCAGTAAATTATACTGCGGGAAATTTACAGACTGTGTGTAAGTGATTGCAAGGGAAAAACATGAAATAGAATGAGGAATTCTTGTATTATTTTAAGTGACACATTAAGCAATACAGTGTATGGGTCTTATTTGGATGTTAGTTCAGATACACAAAATATTAAAATTTATAACAGAATTTGGAAAATATGGACATTGACTATGCTTTTGATGGTCTTAAGGAAATGTTTATTTCTGTGTATGGGTGTTTAATAAAAAATATTGTGTTTTTTGGTAAAGGAATTCTTTTTCACTTAGAGACACATATGCAAATGTTTATATGAGTTTGTTTGATGTGAGAAATTAGCTGTAAAACAAAAGGAAGACAGGAGGCAGGAGGTGGTGATGATACAAGAATGGCTATAAGTTGATAATTGCAACCTGAGTGGGGGTGCATGCATATGTTCTTTTATAATCTTTTTTGTCTGTATATATTTGAAAACATGATTAACAGGTTGTAAATTCTGAAAAGATGTAGCAATTTTCAGAATAAAAGACTATATCTTATCGTTTGGCCTTTCCCTTAAAATACAATTACTAAAGTAAAAATGGACAGAGAAATTGTGTGGATTTTTGTGTTTGCTTTCAGCTTTGCCATTATCAACCTGCAGGTCTACCATTCATTTTATTTTATTTTTTTCACACACTTAATAAGGACCTGACCTTATTTTCTTTAGTTTAAAGTGCTCTCTGTGGCATTTCATGTCTTTAGGAAATCAGGGTTAACTGGTTTCACTTCACATATCATCTGACCTCCCCAGAGAAAAATAAAGATCTGACTGACTTCTTAGAAGAAATATATTTTAAAGAAGTAGGCATAAAACATCTTTTCCTCTTCTTTTTTAATCATTCTCTAAATTTTGCCTTATCCTTCTATTATGTAATACTATTTTGCCATTTTTCTCAGTCATTTATTTTTGGCAAGACTTCTAAACAAGAAATACCTTATTCTAACAAAGTGACCAAGTGTAGCTTTGGTTTGGTAATACACTGTTTTATGAAATTAATCAGCATATGTAGTTCAAAGAACTAAGAAGACACTAGGAAGTATATCACATACCTCCAGCCATCAAGAAACTTATAATTTAATTAAAGAAAGACAACTAATATGTGCATATGCCTAAGAAAAGAAAAGACAAACAGTATTAGCCTGAACTGACTAGTTGCAACTTTAAAAAGCAGCATGATGTCAAAAATGGAGAAAGCAGTGAGTTAATATACTCACAGAATACTTGAGACTGGAACTGAATTTTCAAAAATGTATAGAATTTATATGTTTGCAATGGAAAAAATAGAAGAGAAGAGTGTGAAAAACATACCTAGGTTGAAACGAACATGTATGATATGGTCAAAATTGTTTAATCAAAAAGGATATGAACTGAAGAACAAAGAAAAATTAGGTCATAGAGATTATAGAGGTCAGATTATGCTGAATCAGTAAAAGCAGATTAAAAGAGATTAGATATGATGAATATGGTAGGCGGTAACAAGACATAATGAGTACTTGGACAAGCAATGTTTTAGGAAGGTTGTCTGGAAATGATGTTGGGTAAGGAAGAGCTCACCATGTTTGAATGCAGGCAAGTGGACTCCTGCCCTATGACCTCATGTTTCAGGGGATTCCTATGTTTTGGAGCACCTTGCACAAATTGTTTTTCTTTCCTGTATAGTACCTGGGACTAGCTGGGGCTGGCAATGACCTCAAGCAGGTTTCCCTGAGGCCAGATCAGGATTCCATGAGCCTGGTCTGGGCCTCCAGTGGTTCCTCCTTTTGGGGGCACTTTCTTACTTCTACACCAAAGGAAAGAGTCAACCAGATGTCGTGAGAAGCTTTGGGACTTGAGACAAGGGATCACCTCAGAGCCCTGTGACTATGCACTAGTAGCAGAATGATAGCCTGGAGAGCAGATCATGATTTTGGTCAGTGAATTTTTTTTTTCTGGAAAGAGTAGGCTGCCATAATGGAGATTATGATGCCATAATGTTGCTAACCTATTGAAATTAATTGACTCTCACTTAGACTAGACACAGAATGAGTTCAGCCATCTGTGCTACTAATGATCTACCAAAGGGCTTAAGCCTGTGGATCACCTGTCCATGTTCTGTTCATGCTGCCGTTTCTGGTCTACAGCGCCAAGGGCAGCAGAGGTGGCTGCAGGTATCCTCTCTCTCTGCATCCTTGCTACTGGCGTCAGAGCAGTCATCCCTCCCCCTCTGCAGACCCCCTGGGGATTGAAGTATCTATCCGAAGGGCTTTCTGGACCGCTGTTTTGTAATGCCAATGGATTCTTGTGGTCAACGTTCTCTCTTGCTTTGTATGTATGCAGTGATGTTGTATTCTGCAGGGCCAGACTTAAGCATGACAGGAGACAGTTGTGTGAATGGACTTGCTCTTCTCTCTCTGCCCATCAGTTCCTCTGGTATAGAAAGCAGGCTTAGCCGGGCTCCATGGCTCAGCCTGTAATCCCGCACCTTTGGGAGGCTGAGATGAGTGGACTGCCTAAGCCCGCGGGTTCAAGACCCACCTGGACAGCGAGACCTCATCTCTACAATAAATCAAAAAATTAGCCGGATGTGGTAGTGCATGCCTGTATTTCCAGCTAATTGGAAGGCTGAGGCGGAAGGATCGCTAGAGCCCAGCAGGCCGAGGCTGCGGTGGTCGGGAACGGCCACTGCACTCCAGTCTGGGTGACAGAGTGAGACTCCAACTCAAAAAAAACAAAAAACAAATAAAAGAAAGCAGGCTTGCAGTCAAATTTGGAAGTGATCACATTCTAGCAATATATTAATTAGAGCCCTCCCAGAAGATCAAGAGAACTCACTGTTGGAAGATATATTGTTTTATGTTAATGCTATAAAATTCTGAGTGATCAATTAACATCGCCAGGAAATAATTATTATTTATATTTTCTTGTGTTCTCTGGGTTAACTTGCATTTGTGAACATCATCAATGAAACACAGTCATAACCTATAAGAGTCACTGGAAGCTAGTATTTGCAAGCAAAACAATGGATAATAGATCATTTAAGTCATGGTGTCATCAGCATTAAAAAAATAATGTTAGGAAAATACAAAGTCAAAGATATTTATATTGTTTTAATACAAAATCTATGTTGTTTATGAAGAAATGCAGAACTACAACTCATAAAGTCACTGCTACTTTTTTCTTACTGTGGTAAAATTAAATTGGCCAGAAAGGCACGTTGAAAACAAAGAGACTGAAAAATGTTTTTCAATGTCATCTAGAAGAGAAGAAGAGAAGATACCTGGATATTGTGAAAAAGTCTTCCTGTGCACAGATCACACAATAAACAAATGCCTACATACCACTTCCCTTCTGATTATTCTAAATTGTCATTGATAAATCACTATACTGACATGGCTCCATAAATTCCATAATAAATTTTCTAATCAAATAGTTTATATAGACAGGGACTCCACAAAAATTATTTGTCTAGGATTCTGTACCCTCCAGGGTGGCACTAGAGAGATGGTTCGTGGAAAGGGTGAAAAGCTACAAAAATGAAGTAGGTTAAAACGTTATTGCAGTAATTCAGAACAGAGGTGATGGCAGACAAGACTAGGATATAAGATATATATAAGGTGAATGAAACTGAAAAATATCTTTTAAAAATCGATAGTATTTGCTAACAGACTGGCAAAGATGGAACAGAAGCTAAGAATCAAATGGACCCCTAAGTGTCTATGCTTAAAGACTGAAACAAATAGGTTAAGGTAGAAAAAACTACTTATAGTAGAGAAGAAAGACCAATTTGGTATGCAGATAAGTGTTGAGATGTCTGGAAAGTTCCCAGTCACAAAGAATATACAATCTATGCATGTAACCAAATTGTACTTGTACCCCCATAAAATTTATACAATTGAAAAAAATGACTATGTTTATGGAGTTAAGGTCAGTTATAAAAGTTTTCAAGGATTTAAGAAAAATGTTTTTGTCTTCTTTTAAATGTGACAAAACATTGGAACTCACCTTGTGGAAAACTTTTTATATGTGACATCAGAGGTTATTGAGCTTAAATCCCTTCCCTTGAGTCAACTACCATTTTTGAACCTTGGCTTTATTTCACAAACAAAATCTTCACAGTGCTATTTTGGGGCCAAAACACATGTGCAAGTGCCTATCAGTGTCCAGTGCAGTCAGACTCTATACATGTTTGTCCAAGTGAAATGAAATGGAATCTACTAGGGTCAAATTGCTCTGTAGTTCTACCAATCAGATAACTCCATCCTCATTTCACATCTTGACAGCAGCTCATCTATCACAGTGCTCCTTCAGGCCGGGGACTCACGTCTGTGACCACTATCTTTAGGAACCTATGATGAAACTTTTCTTAAATGGAGAGAGTGAAAAATTGAAGGTGTAGGCACCTCTAGGAAAAATGACTTATCCTTCCATACTTTACCCACCTGCATGTTAGAAGTCTGCTTCCAATATTGCTTGAGCTGCAGTCACCAATAATATCACGTTTGTATTGTGTGGTGAGGTGATGTCCTCTTGAACATATAAATTAAAACAGTATTCAATGAGCCTTTGAAAAAAGGAGATAGGAGCCAAGACAGAGAATTTTAAAAAGAATGCTACTTCAGTGATTTATTTGGATAACAATGTTCTTGGCAGCAGGCTCGTTGAGGATGGATGTGAAATCTCTATTACTCTCTGTCTGCCTGTTTTTATGGCCTTCGTTTAAGATGATTAAGTACCTAGTCTGTGCTTGGAGGCACCTAATGGTCTTCATTTCTCCCCTGTGTCCAAGTCTCTCTTTGGCTGTAAGTTATTATTTTGAGGACAGACATTGCTATGGTTTGAGTTTGTTCTCACTAAAACATATGTTAAGATTTGATCCCCAGAGTGGTGGTATTGGGATGTGGGGACTACAAAGGTGTTTGGGTCATGGGGGCAGCTCCCTCTCAAATGGCTTAGTGCCTTCTTGAGGCAGTGAATGAGTTCTTGCTTTCCAGAGACTGGATTAGTTCATGCGGGAATGTTCTCTCAACTGTGGGCAGTTAAATACCCAGGCCATCCCTCGGATTTTGCTTCTTTGCATGTCTACTTCTGCTTTGACATTTTCTGCCACGTTAAGAGACAGAACAAAAAGCTCTCACCAGAAACCAGGCAGATGCTTGTGCTGAGCTTCTTGAACCTTCTAGCCTGCAGAATCATGAGCTTATTAAACCTCTTTTCTTTATAACATACCCAGCTTCTGGTATTCTGTCACAGCAACACTGAATGGACTAAGACAGGCACACTGGCCCAGTGGACTCTGGGAAAACAGTGGGGGTTAAGTGGCAAGGATGCACTCTAGGAACCTGTGGGAATCAGTGACTGAGGCCTTGTAGGAAAGGCAGAGTGTGTTGGATAAGAAAGAGATTTTACTCATTGTATATTTGATGTGGATTGGAAAGACTACTTTTTATAAGCAGGAGAAAATAATGCTTATGGCGACATACTAAACTGGGAAATCTTTTTTTTTTTTTCCTGCCAAAGACAGTGAAAATAAAATAATTTGTGGAATTTAAAACTTGATGGAAAAAGGTCCTCGGAGAATTTGCTTCCAGGAAATTGAAAAATGATTAAAGCTCAGCATCAGGGCATCAGGGGCACATTTTGTCACGGTGAAGAGTAAGGACACAATGCAATCATAGCAGAGACAGTTCAGGGTAATTGCAGGTCACGTCAGGGCCATGAGCTGTGGTTCAGTCTTCAGGTTGACAGAGCAGTTTTGCATTCTGGTTTGGCAATGGCAACCCCAAATGTGAGCAGGTAACTGGTCCAGAAAGTATGTATGAGCTGATTCAAAGAACTGTACTTTCCCATGCTTCATATGTTGATTTCCTTTCTTTTGGATGTATACCCTGTAGTGGAATTGCTGGATCATATGGTAGTTCTATTTGTAGTTTTTTGAGGCGCCTCCATACTGTTTTCCATAGTGGTTGTACTAATTTCCATCCTCATTAACAGTATACCATTTCTCTTTCTCCACATCTTGGCCAGCATCCTGTATTCCTTGTCTTTCTGTCATATATGCCATTTCAGTTGAGGCGAGATAATATCTCATTGTAGTTTTGATTTACCTTTCTCTGATGATTAGCAATGTTGAGCATTTTGGTATACTTATTTTTTTTTTCTTTTTGAGTTGGAGTCTCACTCTGTCACCCAGACTGGAGTATAGTGACCGCTCCCGCCCACCGCAGCCTCGACCTGCTGGGCTCCAGCCATCCTTCTGCCTCAGCCTTCCAAGTAGCCGGAATTACAGGCATGCGCTACTATGCCCGGGTGATTTTTTTTTTTTTTTTTTGATTTATTGTAGAGATGAGATCTTGCTGCCCAGGCGGATCTCGAACCCGCGGGCTCAGGCAATCCACTCACCTCAGCTCCCAAAGGCGTGGGATTACAGGCTGAGCCACTGAGCCCAGTTAAACCGTATCTTTTTGATGGCTTTCTCTTTCTGTTAACTTTTTTCCCCATGACCATAACAATCAGGGGTGCAATTACTAAGGCCTCTCTAGCTCCTTGGAATAGTACTGTTTGTTCAAAGTGTGTTCTTAGTTATTCAAAGAGCTGCAAGGAGGCCTGCAACTGCAACAGATGCTGTTCCTTGAACATCACCGTTGAATATGCAGTACTGATTTCAGTTCTTGTTCAGGAGGCAAAATGCACTTTTAATGGTAAAATTCAAACTCAAACTGAATTAGAAAATTTATACCATACTTGGAAGAAATGGCCTCCATGAATTCATTTTAAAAACCATCATATTCACAACCTCTTACTCTCCTCTGCTGTGTGCAATGTAGAATGGATCTTTAAGTAACTCCTCATTTTCTGTTCCCATTTCCAGAATGACAGCAGACATTCTGGAGGATTCATCCCTCCACAAGCTGTATCTAGAAGGATGCCCATTCCATCACAGCCAAGGTCTCCCAAGCCAAGTATATGCTCTCCATCAGTCACCACAATGACCTTAATGACATCTTCTGGCTGTGCGTTAATAATTGAAGCAATCTGCCCAGAAACAGTATCCTTGTATCCATTTTATGGTGTCATCTATAGTTTTTAATTAGCATTTTGTAGTTGTTTTTTCTGTATAGACCTTCCACTTCCTTGATTACGTTAATTCTTAGGTGTTTAATTTTTTTGTAGCTATTGAAAATGGCATTCCTTTCCTTATTTTTTTCCAGATTATTCACTGTTGATGTATGTAAATGCTATTGATTTTTATATATTGATTTTGTATCTTGCAGCTTTACTGAATTAATTGGTCAGTCCTAAGAGTTTTTTGGTGGAGTATTTAGGTTTTTCTAAATATAAGACTACATCTTCTGCAAAGAAGGATTATTTTGCTTCCTCCTTTCCAATTTGGGTGTCCTTTATTTATTTATTTCTCCTACCTAATGGCTGTGACCAAGACTTCCAGTATTATGTTTAATGAAAGTGGTGGAAGTGGGCATTTTTGTCTTGTTCCAGATCTTAAGGAAAAGGCTTTCAATTGTCCCCATTCATTTTGATGTTAGCTATGGTTTTGTCATATATGGCCTTTATTTTTTGAGATGTTTCCTCTATATCCAGTTTGTTGGTGGTTTTTATCAAAAATAATGAATTTTATCTCATGCTTCTTCAATATCTATTGGAAAGATCAAATGATTTTTATTACTGTTTCTGCAAATGTGATGTATCATGTTTATTGATTTGCATATGTTGAACCATCCTTACATCCATAGGATGAATTCCACTTGATCATGATGAATTATCTTTTTAACTTTTTAATGTGTTGTTAAATTTGATTTGCATTTTGTTGAGTTGTCTTACAACTATGCTTATCAGGTATATTTGCCTATAGTTTTCTTTTGTTGTTGTTGTGTCCTTTTATGGTTTTGGTATTGCGGTAATGCTGGTCTTGGAGAGTGAATTTGAAGGTATTCCCTATGGAGAGTGAATTTGAAGGTACTCCCTACTTTTACATTTTTTTGATATGTAAAGGTGATATTTTGTCTTTCAATATTTTGTAGGATTCAGCGTTGAAGCCATCAGGTCCTGGTCTTTTCTTTTATGGGAGACATTTTATCACAGCTTTGATTTTGTTTCTCATTATTGGTTTGCTCAGGTTTTCTATTTCTTCATGGTTCAATCTTGGTAGGTCATATGTGTCCTGGAATTTATCCATTTCTTCTAAGTTTTCCAATTTGTTGTTGCATAATAGTCTCTAATGATTCTTTGCATTTCTGTGGCCTCTGTTGTCATGTCTTATTTTTTTGTTTCTGATTTTATTTATTTGGGCCTTTTCTCTCTTTTAAAATCTAGCTAAAGTTTTCTTAGTTTTCTTTATCTTTTCAAAAATCCAACTTTTCATTTCATTGATCTTTTGCATGAATTTTTTAGTCTCATTTCATTTACTTCTCCTCTGATCTTATTATTGTTTTCTTCTACTGAATGTGGGTTTGTTTTGCTTTTGTGTTTCTAGTTCCTTTAGATATATTGTTATGTTGTTTATTTGAAGTCTTTCTACTTTTTTTAATGCAAATGTTTTCTTGTTATAAGCTTCCCTGTTTGTACTGTTTTTGCTGTATCCCATAGATTTATGTTGTATTTTCCATTTTCATTTATTTCAAGAAATTTTAAACTTTCCTTTTTAATTTCCTCATTGATCTATTTGTTGTTCATGAGCATGTTCTTAAATTTATATTTGTGTGGTTTTTCAGAATCCTTTTGTTATTGATTTGTAGTTTCATTCCACTGTGGTCAGAAAAGATACTTGATGTAATTTTTATTTTTTGAATTTTGTGAAATTTTTTTGTGGTTTAAGTATTTTTTTAGTGATCTTTTTTGGAGAATGTTCTGCATACCAATGAAAAGAAAGTATATTCTGCAGCAGTTGGGTGAAATGTTCTGTAAATGTCGGTTAGGCCTATTTGGTCTAGTGTGTAGTTTAATTCCAATGTTTCTTTGTTGATTTGCTGTCTAGATGATCTGCCCATTATTAAATGTGGGGTGTTAACGTTCCCTAGTATTATTGTCCTGCAGTCTACCTCTCCCTTTAGATCTATTGATATTTGCTTTATATACTTGGGAGCTCCGGTTGGGGGTGCACAGATATTTATAATTGTTTTATCCTCTTGCTGAATTGGTCTTTTTTTAATCATTATATAGTGACCTTCTTTGTTTACAATCTTTGCTTTGTGGTATATCCAAGTGTAGTTACTCATGCACTTTTTTTTGGTTTGTAGTCGCATAGAATATCTTTTTCCTATTCCTTTATTTTCAGTTTGTGTGTGTGTTTGTAGGTGAAGTGAGATTCTTGTAGACAGCATAAGCTTGGGTCTTGTTCCTTTATTCATTGAACCATCTACAACTTCTAATTGGAGAATTGAATACACTTGCATTCAGTGTCATTGATAAGGATTTCTAGTGTTATTTCATTGCTTATATTCTCGTTGTTTTGTAACTCTCCTCTTCCTTCTTTCTTCCTGCTTTTCTTTATGGTTAAGTGCTTTCTCCAGTAGTAAGTTTTCATGTATGGCTTTTAATTTTTAGTGAATGTATTATAGGTTTTTGTGTTATGGTTACTATGAGGTTTACAAAAATATTTTATATTTTAAATAACTATGTTAATCTTATATCTTAAATAACAAGTTATTCTAAATAAATGATAATTTAGATCACAAATAAACAATGAAAACAAGCAAAGAAAAAAGTAATAAGAAAATACCTGTACACTTTACTTCCATCACATTTTGACTTTTTGTTGTCTCAATTTGCATATTTTATATTTCCTATCTCTTAATAGGTGGTTTTATCTGCTATTGTTTTTTATTGTTTTTAATAGATTTGTCATTTAGACTTCACTTTAGAGTGAAGAGTGAATTGCCCACCACAATTACAGTAATAGAGTATTCTGGGTTTGTCTGTGTATTTATTCCAACCAGTGGGTTTTGTATTGTTACATGTTTTCCTTTTGCATATTAGGGTAGTTTATTTTTCTATTGGATTGAAGAGCTCCCTTTAGCTTTTCTTGAAAGATGGGTCTTGTGGAGGTAAATTCTTTCAGGTTTTGCTTGTCTGGGAAACCCTTTATCTTGCCTTCATATATAAGGGATCTCTTTACTAGATACAGTATTCTTAGGTTATTTTTTTTTCTTTCATTACTTTAAAAATGGCATCCTTCTTCTGCCTGGCCTGTATGGTTTCTGTCGAAAAGTTTTTCCAGTATAATTGAAGCTCCTTTATATGCTTGCTGCTTTTAGGATCTTCTTTTTGTCTTTGACCTCTGAGAGCTTGATTATTTTAAGCCTTGGGCATATGACTCAAATATATTTGTTTTACGTAGCCTTCCTGCATCTGAATATTCACAGCTTTCTCAAGTTTTGGAAAGTTTTCTATTATTATCGTTGTTGTTGTTATTAATATTTTGAATAAGCTTTCCAGTCCTTGTTCTTGCTTAGTTCCCTCTTAAATACCCATAATTCTTAGGTTTGGTATTTTGAGGTATTTTTCTATATCTTTTAGGTTATCTTTGTTTCTTTTTATCCTTTTTTCTTTTTTTCTCCTCTTTTCTCTGCTTGATCTTTCCACTGTTGATAGCTTCTAAATAATTTTCCAGTTCACCAAATGTATTTCTCAGTTCTAAGATTTCTGTTTGAATTTCAACAAATTATTTCAATTCTTTATATTTCTGTACATTACTCTGGTAAATTTCTGAATTGCTTTTCTGTGTTATCTGGAGATCACTGAGCTTTCTGAAAACTCTGTTTTAAATTTGGTTGGAAAGCTTATTTATTGTCATCCTTTTAGGGTCAGTTACTGGTTCCTTGTTTTGTCTGTTTCAAGAGTCATGGTTTCCTGTCTGCCTTTGTTTCTTGTGGATACACATCTATAGCTTTATATTGAAGGAGTAGTTATTTATTCTAGTCTTTTCTGTCTGCCTTTTTTTTAATCAGCTTTGTTTGCTCAGAAATTCTTTGTAATTTGCCTGTTGAATTTCTTTCTTTTTCCCCACTAGGTTGCTGTCTCTCCTCTGGCAATAGTTGGTGTCTTCAGTCTATGTTTACCTTGGTTCTAGTAAATGATTGGAGCTTTGCCTATCCTGAATAAGGGACCACAGGGTATATCTTGGCAGTGTAGGAAAGCCGGCAAGGGGTCCATGCCCAGGACTTTTGGGTTATACCCCCTAAAGCATAGTCCTCCTGAACACACTCTGATGACATGGCATCACCTTTGGCCAAGTTTTAGAGTAGAATTTCCAGAGCAGTAGTCCCACCTCCCCTTTGTCTCTGGCTATCCTTGGGCAAATTATCCCCTTCAGGCACTCAAGATGCTTCCTGTGGATAGAGGTAGAGACAGACCTCCTGTTAGGTAATACAAGTTAATTGGGAAATGGGTTGTCCACCTGAATCTTACTTTTATCTGTGCAAAAACTGTGATTTGAAAGGATTTTTTGGTATTTGTTTGTTGCTGGGAAGATTGGAAGAAGAGGCATCATGGATATGGAAATCTGATTATCTTACCATTTGCTTAGAGTGTGATCCCAGGAACTGTCTCATCATATGAGAGAGAATATTGGTGTTGTTTTTGGTTTTCTGTTGGGTTTAGTAAAGCCAGTTTGCTTCTTCACAGCTACTCTGGAATCAGAACTGTTTCTTATTTCTGTTTTTAATTGAAAGTAGTGTCCTTGGTTGAATTATCAGGTAAAAATTGCTTTTGGCCTTAGACATGTGTGATTTATGGTATTTTTCTTAGATGACAAACTCCCTGAATTGCTGTCCTAACACCTTCCCTCAAGACAGGCAGTGCAGATAAATGAAAAAAATCCCTATTTCCTGGCAGAGGGTAGGGAAAGGAGAACTTGTTCTAATATCCTGCCCTTAATTTAATTTGGAATGCCTATACGATGTATCTAGATTATCTCTTTTTAAATGTATGCAAAATTTACAGTAATGATTTTAGAGTACAGTTCTTTTTATGTGGGGGAATTTAAACCCTCTTATTTAGTTAAGACTTTGAATATATGACATGTTTTAGAAATTATCGTAATAATTATTAAGATAATTAAAATGAGTTATTATCACTATTCAGTTGTATGTGCCATACTCTTCTAAGAACAATTTATCATTCTTTGACCTCCAGTTATACAATAAAAAAGGAAGAGAAGCTTCCAGTCAATTAAGCAAACAAGGTCTGCGTGTAATTTTTTGTGGCACCCTTTTCTGATTGTGATTACAAAATTACAACTCAAGGAAGCTCAAATTTAATCAGAGTAAATCAAAAACTTTCCTAGGGATGGTAGAGAAGATGCCTATATCTAATTTTTTTTAAAAGCATTTGTTTGGTTTAACATGTGTGCTTTTAATAATGTCACCATTATTTTTATTATTGATGGTCTATAAATGAGAGAGTGAAACAGAATTAATATGGTTGGGCCATTGGCCAGTTTAAAACACAGACAAGTAAATATTGGAACAACTTTATCAAGGGCAGAACACAAATATCGAGCACCTAACATGAAGTGATTTTGTTACCTGAAGTGAAATGCCTCAATTATCACAGATATAGGTCAAATAATAAGAGCACAAGTGAATAGAGAGAGCAATTGCAAATTTATACTGATGAACTTTCCTGCTACCCTGTATGTTTGTGTATATTTATTGTCAGAACCTGGTAAATATCCTGTTCTACAACATTTCCAACTGGTGTATATGAAACTCATCCAGTTTCTGTGTCAGTTGGCTCTCCTTGATGAATCTCAATTTCCACATTTGCTTTGGATCTTCTGAAAGGGCCACGTGAATGTTTGTTTTTCTTGGGCAGGTTTTGGCAACATTTTTACTGAGTAGGATGGCAAGACCAGCAGAGTGTTTAGATGCTGGCAAGGATTTCTTGGCCTGTGGTTATGGCATTATTTCAGTATATCCTGGTAGGGCCCATTTTCATCAAGATTTACCCTTATGCTACTATGTTAATTATTCTACTGATCAACATTGAACAGCAAATCTCATTTGTAACCTTAGCAACATATTTTGCCTCTTGGTTAAATGAATAGCAGCCAAATAAATAAGCAGTATAGTTATCTTCAAAAGGGGTGCTCTATATAAACCAATTGTTTTTCTAGGTATATTATACATGTAAATGTATCATCAAGCAAGTTTTCCTTGAATAGGCACATAAAATAAGGATGTAGCAGTAGCTTGTTTTGCTACATCCAAAGATACACATGGTTTTACTGGCCTTGTCTTAGAGTGATATTTTAAATGCAGTTGGTAGAATTTTTGGCCTGATTACTCTCATATCTTATGTCTCTTTTAGATATTTCCTTAAGTAACTATAATAAAACCCTCTTCATTTTTAAAGACTAGCTACTAGATTTGCTGAAGACATAATATCCTCATTTTAAAGATACGATAAAATAAAAATGAATGAACTTTACTATTGCACTTCCACTTTGGTTATACAATACTATAGTTATTTTATATATATATGTTTTAAGCACTAAATTAATTTAAGTAATATATAACATTTGGAGTTATGTAGATAAAATTTGTGTTTAAAGGCATAAGAGCATTACAAGTTCTTTTGAATACTGAAGTCTAAATGATCATGATAATATCATAATGGGATATCTTAACAGAACCAACAATTACTCATTTGGCATTTATTATTCTGGCTTGTGCCAAATCTTTTTTTCCAAGTAGAAAGTCTCCAGCTAGAAGGAACCTGTGGAATCATCTATTCTAAATCACCAGCTTTACACAGGATGATACTAAGATACAAATGGATTCAGCAAATTATTCAAGGTCACCTAACTTGTCAGAAGTAGACTTAGAGGCAAATTCTGCTTCTGGTTAGTGACGCCTGTGGGCTGCGGGGTCAGCCAATTCCGGATTCGACTTCTAATTTTGACAAAAGACGTGGAACTACTTCATTTCTTCATCTATACATTGAGCATAAATGACCTACCATATAGGGCATTACGCATATTGATTTCATGATATGAGTCAGTAAATACTTAGAACATTGCCTGGAGCATCCAGCAAGCTTGACTTCCCTTCTCTTCAAGACTCTTTGCAGGATACCACTGAGAAACAAATGTCCCCCCCCCCTTTTTTTTTCCTCAGATGATTAATCCTCTGTAAAATATGGTTTCATGTTATATTTACAGGTTTCTGTAAACACAAGAACTTTAAGAATTTGATCTTTTTGAAGCAATTGTAAATCATATTTTTATCATTTGTGTTAACTTGGATTTATCTTTTCCAAACTGTAAAAACAACTTTGGAGTGATTTTAAAGACCTATATTATGAAAGTTAATTTTGGCATTGGCATGGAAGTTTAAGTTAGCTAAGGCTATAACATATTCCTCACTGTATAGCTGAAAAGCCCTAACTAGTGTTTTCCATTCTTTGGTTGCTACACATATTTTCTAAATGGCATGGTGGTAGTTTTTGAGTAAATAGAGATTATTCAGATTAGTAAAAAGTAAAAATTCTTTCTTTTAAGATAACTGGCAGAATAAGCAGGAGTTACAGCAAAGCCGTGCGAGATTTAAGTTCCTTTGTATCTGGGAAAAGGAAAGTTTTATTAAATAAAAGCCAAAGTTAAGGAGCACTGTCTAAGTACCTGGCACTCTACTAAGAAAACTGACTCCTCAGGGGATTAAAGCTACGTGACTAAAGTCCTATACCAAGTAAGAGGCTAAACTAAGACTTAAAAAGATTAGCAACTTACTCACAAACCAAAGTTCATTTTTCTTTACCAGAGAAGCTTCTGCATCAGCTTTTATTGTGGCTCCTTTTGCTAAATAAAAGTTCAACATGCAATCTGAAACGATCTACGATCAGGACTAAAAAGTCATCCTATAGTTTGAATTAAAATGGCAATGTTGGTTATGGTAATTGCTGGTCATTTTTGGCATTCCTTGGTCAGTTGTTGCATCACTCCAATCTCTGCTGTTGTATTTACATGGTGTTCTCCCTGTGTCTCTCTAAATTGTCTCTTCCTTGTGCATGTCTGTGTCTCTTCATATAGCATTGTTTTTAATAAGATTAGATTAGGGGGCTACATTACTGAAGTGTGACACATCTCAGCTAATTATATCTACAATGACCCTGCTGCCAAATAAAGACACATTTTGAGGTACATATCGGTTTTTTAGGGAACACAATTCAATCCATAATGAGGTCTAAACAATAAAAGTAAAGTGACGTGGTAAAAGTACTTAGCAAATTTAAGCCAGGTTAAAAAGAAAATACTGATCATTCAGAACAAAACAAACAGCAAACTTGTCCATATGATTGGGATGGTGACGGCACGGATGGTCATTTTGGGTACTACAGGGCAAGAAAAAAAAGAGAACAAAGGGAAATTGAGTAAGGAAGAGAAAGGAGGAAAGAAACAGAAAGAGAACAGGAGAAAGACCGCAGAAACCAGCTCATTTTCAGTCTGTCTCAACTTCTTGTTCTAACTGTAGATCTGGACTGAGCCTGAATACAGAGCTCTCATCTAAAGAACTATCTTCCCAATTATAGCTAGTTTATGAGTTTAATAATTACTCACATCTCATGTCCACTCACTGAAGAGAAATGTGTCTTTAGAGTTCTTTTAAAATTGGATGCTTCTGCTGTTTTAAACCTACAGGAGCTTTTAATTTGGGCCATTTGTTTCCTAGTAAAGAGAATTGGTTTTGTGTTCTTATGTAGAACCCATAGCCAGAAGTAACAATGTGCACATTCTTGATGTGAATTAGCTCAGTGGGACATTATGGGGCACATGGTAGCTGGGTGCTGGGATGTTATTGTTTCTGCAACCTTGGAAATTAAAGATGAAAAATCCCTATTCAGTCATCCAGTACATCTTTCTGCCAGAGCCAAATTAACTTTAGCACTTTTCTTTCCAGGACTTTGTATAGTTCATGGTTTAAAGCATCAAGGTCCTATAATCTCCATGAAATCTGGTCTATCAATATACTTTATGGTGATGTAGTTAAAGGATAGGCTCATTATGGTTCATCAAGGACTAATGTTCCAATGTATGTGAATGAGAACAATATAAATTAATCACTTTGCACCATATTTTGTATTGAATTTTGTTTACCAACTTAAAAATATATATATTACCCAAGTTTGTTCTTGTTTCAGCCTATAAGATAGGCAGAACAGTTATTTTTCTGTTTCTTTAACAGAAAAATAAATTAAGGACATAAGTGGTAGAGTCAAGACTAAGACCCACATTATTCATTTACTTTTCATCTGTTCCTTTTACCATTTACCGTATTGACTCAGCACAGTAAGAACTATTCTTATTTCCCACTTTCATTCCTGAATAATAGTTGCTTTGCTTATAAACTACATAACATTTTATTAAAGAAAGTAATTGAGCAAAGTCATGGAATTTGAGAAAGAAGAATCTGTTTATGATGATGAAGGGAAGAAATCATGAAAGTCATTCTAAAAGCGAAGAGTTACTTAGCTTATTTGGAGGGCACATGTGAACGAGCTGCCTAAGCATATTTACACTTATGTTCCAGAGAATACTCTATGGAAGATGGAGTGAAAGATTATAAATAAGGTTGATCAATGAGAGTCCAGACAAACACCTTATTCCTTTCTAACGAGTCTCTTTCTATTTTGTTAACGCCAATATTTGTCACATTACCCTTATTTCCTTGGTGATGAACTATGATATTTCAAACACTAACCAAATCAATTTGGAGAAGAGGAAGAGTAGGGAATAGAGAACTTCCTATTTATAAAAAATAATCTGTTAATCACTAGTTTCGAGACAGTTTAAAGGAAAATAATATAATATTGTAAAGGAGAATCTAATGACCATACCTAATCTAAGCAAATGAAGATATTGATTATTTAACTTTTAAAGGTCTTATGGGAAGCAAAGTTAGTTTCAATACAATTATTTCTCAAGTTCAGTACATTTAGTAGTCAATTCTCAATACAAAACATTTTCAATTCATTTGTGTAATTTGAGTGATAATAAATTCAATATTATTTTTCAAGTGGCCAAGAAATTGAAAATATTTTAAAGATACTACCAACAATGTGAGGAAATTAATGACCAATATTTTCCTAATGACTACCATGTGCCAGGTCCTGGGCATGATCTTTAGACCACAAATATTGTTAAAGGCATCATGAAGAGATAATAATGTAAATCCTCTGTCAAGTCATCAAAGCAGTTTAATACAAATGTCCCTGAACTCCACAAACACAAATACATCTGCACTCCAACACATTGACAATCACACTAGTGATGTGAGCTAGGCTATGAGTCCATTTAAGAAGTCCATTTAAGTGCTCCACCATGGCACTTAGAAGATAAACATAGATGGTGGTTCTAAAATTTTAGATTTCACAATAAGCAAATTTTAAAAATGAAAAGACTAATATAAGGTTGCCAGTCTCTTATGTTTCCAAGAAAATATTCATCTCAAAGCAAAACTATAATTTATTATCATCTTCATTTCTTTGACAAAGGGTTATGAAAACAAACTTCTCTTCAAAAATACCAATGTCTGGATCTTAGAATAAAGTTAAATATTTTTTAATATTTTTCATATTTATTTATTTTTTAAATTGACATACAAAATTGTGTGTATTTATTATGTAAAACATGATGTTCTGAAGTATATATTCATTATGGAATGGTTTAATCTAGTCAATAAACATTGCCTTACTTGACATAGATACATTTTTGCAGTGAGAACATAAAATCTATTCTCTTAGCATTTTTCAAAAATAAACTGTATCATCATTATGTAGTCACCATGATATGCAGTAGATCTCTTGAACTTATTCATCCTATCTAACCTTAAATATGTATTCTTTGACCAACATCTTCCTCACTTCCTAACCACTCCAGCCTCTGGCAACCATCATTCTACTTTCCAGATTTATGAGACTGACATTTTTAGATTACATATATGGGTGTAATCATGCAGTATTTGTGCTTTTATGCCTATCTTCTTTCATTTGGTATACTGCTTTCCATGTTATCCACATTGTTGCATTGGCAGGCTTTCCTTCTTTTCATGGTTGAATAGTATACAATTGTATACTACACTATATTTATACATACCACACTTTATTTATCCTTTCTTTCATTGATGGTCACTGGAGTTGGTTGTTTATTTTGACTGTTCTGAATAGAGCTGCAACAAACATGGGAATGCAGATATCTCTTCAATATACTGATTTTATTTCCTTTGGATATAAACCCAGTAGTGTGATTGCTAGATTGTATGGTAGCTTTATTTTTAATTTCCTGAAGAACCTCCATACTGTTCTCCAAAATGGCTGTACTAATTTACACTCCCACCAATGGTGTGCAAGTGTTCCCCTTTCTCTACATCCTCACCAACACTTGTTACTTCTTTTTTCTTGTTAATAATATCTATGTTAACATAAGTGAGGTGATATCTCATTATGGCTGGGATTTGCATTTCTTGGTGATTAGTGATATTGAGCATTTTTTCATATGCCTATTACCATTTGTATATCTTCTTTTTTAGAAATATCTATTCAAGTTTTTTTGCCAATTTTTTCACATTTAAATTTTTTATTTTAAAACCATGGGGTACAATTCAGGGTTAGGTATACAAATATTCATTCTGCAGGTGCCCTTGTTGATGAGGTGTGCCCCCTTCCCCAGGTAGTTTCCCACCACTGCCAAACCCACCTCCCCACCTCCCCACACCCCCACAGTTTCCCACTAATGTCAATTCTTTCCTTATGGAATTATGATAGTTGTTCATGGTCCACTTATGAGAGAGAACATGTGATATTCAATTCTTTGTTTCTGTGAAAAATCACTCAGTATCATAGACTCTAAGTTCATCCAGGTTGCTGTGAAGTTCATAATTTTGTTCTTCTTTATGGCTGCGTAATATTCCATTGTGTATATGTACCACATTTTTTATCCAGTACTCTTTTGATGGGCAGCACGGTTGGTTCCATGTTCTTGCTATTGTGAACAATGCTGCGATAGACATACATGTGCAAGTATCTTTTTTATAGAGTGATTTGAATTCTTCTGGGTATATTCCCAGTAGGGGAATTGCAGGGTCATATGGAAGGTTGAGTTTTAGAACTTTTAGGAATCACCACCCTGTCTTCCACAGATGCTATATTAGTTTATACTCCCACCAACAGTGCAGAATTGTTCCCTGTTTGCCACATCCTCTCCAGTATCTATTGTTTTTTGAGTTATTGATGATGGCCATTCTGACTGGAGTTGGGTGCTATTTCAGTGTAATGAGGCTGAACATTTTTTTCATGTTTCTGTTGACTGCTCGTGTATCTTTTTTGAGAACTGTCTTATCATATCTTTTGTCCACTTTGTAATTCGGCTGTTTGTTTTTTTTTCTTTTCAGCGTGTTTGAGTTCCTTATAGATCCTAGATGTTAGGCCTTTGTCAGACATGGAGTTGGCAAATATTTGTTCCTAGTCTGTGGGCTGTCTCCCTGCTCTCTTGATGGTTTCTTTAGCTTTGCAGAAGCTTGTCAGTTTGATAAGGTCCCACTTGTCTATCTTATCTCTTATGGCATGGGCACTTGGGGTTTTGATCAGGAATTGATTTCCAGTTCCAATTCCATAAGAGTGTCTCCTGCATTTTCTAAGGTTCTTATAATTTGAGGTTTTACATTTAGGTCTCTGATCGATTTAGAGTTAATTTCTGTGTATGGGGATAGGTAGAGGTCCTGTTTCATTCTTCTGCATGTGGTCAGCCAGTTTTCCCAACACCATTTACTGAATAGGTTCTTCTCTCCCGGATGGTTGGTGGTGGAGGCTTTGCTGAATCTGGAATCTCGATTCTATTCCATTGGTCTACATGCCTGTTCTTGTACCAATACCATGCTGTTTTGATTATTGTAGCTTTATAATAAAGTTTAAAGTCTGGGAGTGTGATACAACCTGCTTTTTTTTTCCGCCTGAGGCTTGGATTGGCTATTCATGGTCATTTATGTTTCTGTATGAATTCTTGTATTGTTGTTTCTAGATCTGAGGAGAATGTTGCTGGTAATTTGATGGGTATTGTGTTAAATCTGTAGATTGCCTTAGGTAGAATGGACATCTTAACAATTTTGATTCTTCCAATCCATGAGTATGGAATATTTTTCCATTTTTTTGTGTCATCTTTGATTTCTTTGAGCAGGTTTTTGTAGTTTTCATTGTAAAGGTCTTTCACGTCTCTGGTTAGGAAGATACCAAGGTAGTTCATTTAAAAAAATTTTTTTTGTGTGGCTGTTGTGAATGCAATTGTGCTTTATATTTGGATTTCTGTTTGCTTATTATTGGTGTATAGAAATTCAATTGTCTTTGGCACATTTATTTTATATCCTGAGACTTTGTCAGAGACCTTTATTAGTGCAAGGAGGTTTTTGAAAGATTCTCTTGGGTTTTTGAGGTATAGAATCATGTCATCTGCAAAGAGGGATAACTTGATTTCCTCTTTTCCTATTTGGATACCCCTGATCGTCTTCTCTTTTCTGATTGCTCTAGCTAGAACTTCCAAAACTATGCTGAACAGGAGGGGTGAGAGTGGGCATCCTTGTCTTGTTCCAGTTTTCAGGGAAAATGGCTCCAATTTTTGTCTGTTTAGCAGTATGCTGGCTGTGGGCTTCTCGTAGATGGAGCTTACTGTTTTGAGGTATGTTCCATCTATGCCTAGATGTTCCAGGGTTTTTATTAAGAAAGGGTGCTGGATTTTATCAAAAGCTCTTTCTTCATCTAATGATATAATCAGGTGGTTTTGTTTTTACATCTGTTGATGTACTTAATTATGTTTATAGTCTTATGAATGTTGAGCCAGTCTTGCATCCCAGGGATGAAGCCTACTTGGTCATGGTGAGGGACTTTTGATATGTGTTGTTGAATCTGGTTTTCTAGGATATTGTTGAGAATTTTAGCTTCTGTTTTCATCAAGAATATTGGCCTGTAGTTCTCCTTCATTGTTGGATCTTTGCCTGGCTTGGATATCAATGTGATGCTAGCTTCATAAAACGATGTGGGTAGAGTTCCTTCTTTCTCAATCACCTGGAATACGTCATAAAATGATGTGGGGAGAGTTCCATCTTTCTCAATTGCCTGGAATAATTTCAATAGGATTGGTATCAGTTCCTCCTTGTATGTTTTGTAGAATTCTGCTGGAAAGCCATCTGATCTAGGGAGTTTTTTTTTGTAGGTAGTTTTCTTATGACATAGTCAATTTCCTGAATTGTTATTGGTCTACTTAGGGTCTCGATTTCTTCTTGTTTCAATCTGGGGAAGTTGTGTGTTGTCAGAAAGTCCTCCACTTCCTTTAGGTTTTCAAGTTTGTTTCCATACAAGTATACGTAGTAGTCTCTGATAACCTTTTGTATTTCTTCAGGGTCAGTTGTGACTTCATCTTTTGTGTTCCTGATTGAGTTTATTTGGCATTTTCTCTCTTTCTCTTGGTCAGTCTAGGGGACTATCAATCCTTTCAAAGAACCAGCTTTTTGTTTCATTGATTTTTTTGTGTTATCTTTTTGTCTTCTATGTCCCGAACTTGGGCTTTTATTTTGGTGATCTGGATTCTTCTGCTGAAGTTAGGGTTTTGGTGGTCTTGCTTTTCCAGCTTCCTTAGGTGACTTGTTAGGCTGTTAACTTGTGATCTTCCCATTTTCTTCATGTGTGTTTGTAGTGATATGAATTCCCCTTTTACTACTGCTTTCAGGGCGTCCTAGAGGTTTTGGTAAGATGTTTCTTCATTTTTATTTGTTTCCAGATATCTTTTAACCTCTGTTTCAATTTCCATGTTGACCCAGGGGTTGCTTAGTATCATTCTGTTTAGTGTTCATGCCTTTGTGGGCTTTGGGGGTACTTTGTTGGTGTTGATATTTATTTTTATTCCACTATGGTCTGAGAAAGCACATGAGAAACTTTCAATCTTATGAAATTTTTTTGTGTTTGATTTATGGCCAAGGATGTGATCAATCTTGGAGTATGTTCTATGTGCTGATGAGTAGAATGTATATTCTGTGGTCGTTGGGTATAGTGTTCTGTAGTTATCAATTAAGTCCATTTGGTCAAGAGTCACATTCAGGTTCCAGATCTCCTTGCTGATTTATTTTATCTTGATGATCTGTCTAGGGTTGTAAGTGGGGTATTAAAGTCTCCAGCTATGATAATATTAGAGTCAGTATCTTTTTTAAGATTTTCCTAGCAGCTGCTTTATGAAAGTTGGTGCTCCTATATTGAATGCATATATGTTTATGATGAATATTTCTTGTTGATGGATTGAACCTTTTTTCATTATACAGTGACCTTCTGTATCTTTTTAAATTTTTGATAGCTTGAAGAGTATTTTATCTGATACGAAGATTGCAACTCTTGCTTTCTTTTGTGTCCTGTTTGCCTGAAATCTTGCTTACTGTTCTCTTAATTTGAGTCTGTGAGTGTTCCTTCTGGTGAGATGAATCTCTTGGAGACAATATATTGTCGTCTCATGATATTTTATAATTTTTGTCATTTTATGTCTTTTCAGTGGTGCATTTAGTTCATTCACATTCAGGCTAATTTTTGAAATGTGAGAGTTAATCCCTGTTATGAGGTTCTTAAAGAGTTGTTGTTGTTCCTGTTTGTTTGTTGCCTTTCTTTTGATTTTTGGGTTGATTCATGTGTGTTGTCAATCTTTTTCATGCACTCTTGCGAAGAACTTTGTTCTTTTTTCCCTTTCTTCTGTGTTTAATACTTTCTTAAATGTTTCTTGCAGAGTTATTCTAGAGGCAGTGTAAGTTTGTAGGAATTGAATGTCCGAGAAAGATTTTAATTCTCCCTCACTGATGAAGCTTAGTTTAGCTGGGTAGGTTATTCTTGGTTGAAATTCATTATCTTTGAAAGCTTTGAAGATTGGGCTCCAAGCTTTCCTAGCCTGAAGTGTTTCTGTAGATGCATCTGCTGCTATTCTAATTGGTCTTCTCTAGTAGGTAGTCTGACTTTTTCTCTTGCTGCCTTTAGGATTTTTTTCTTTATATCTACTTTGTTTAGGTGAGGTACTATGTGTCTAAGAGTTGGTCTTCTCATTTATTGTTTTGCAGGGGTTCTCTGAATCTCTTGTGTTTGAGTGGTCACATCACTGATGAGATGAGGGAAGTTTTCTTGAATAATTTCATGGAATGTTTGTTCCAGAGTGGTCTCTGTCTCTCTTTCTGCCTCAGGAAATCCAATTACTCTTAGGTTTGACCTCTTGAAATAATTGCTCATCTCTTGGAGGTTTTGTTCTGTCTTTATAAGCCTCTTTTCTTTGTTTTTGACAGTTTGGGTTAGTTCTACATTTGGTCTTTTACTCTGAGATTCTTTCATCTGCTTGGCTAATTCTGCTTTCCATGCTTATCAGTTTGTTATTTATTTCATTTAGAGTATTCTTTTTGTTTTGTTTTTTTAACTGTATCAACAATTAAGTTTATTCTTTTTTTATAATCAATATTTTTATTATGATGTTGTGGGGTACAGTTAAGGGTAAGGTATACAAATACGTTTCATTCAGGCACCCTATTGATAAGAGGTGCTTCCCCATTCCCATACAGATATATGCTACTGTTAATCCCATCTCCCCCCCATAGTTTCCTACTACTGTTAGTCATTTTCTTATAGTATTAGGTTGGATGTTCAAGGTTCATTATATGAGTGAGAACATCTGATACTCGGACCTTTATTTCTTTTTTCTTTTTTTTTTGAGTTGGAGTCTTACTCTGTCGCCCAGACTGGAGTGCAGTGGCCACTCCCGGCCACCGCAACCTCGACCTGCTGGGCTCTGGCGATCCTTCCGCCTCAGCCTTCCAAGTAGCTGGAATTACAGGCGCGTGCTACCACGCCGAGATAATTTTTTTGATTTATGTAGAGATGAGGTCTCGCTGCCCAGGCGGGTCTCGAACCCGCAGGCTCAGGCAATCCACTCACCTCAGCCTCCCAAAGGCGTGGGATTACAGGCTGAGCCACTGAGCCCGGCTGGGACCTTTATTTCTGTGAGAGGTCACTCAGTATTATAGACTCTAGTTCCATCCAGGTTGCTGCGAAATTCATGATTTTGTTCTTTTTTGTGGCTGCATAGTATTCCATCATGTATATGTACCACTTTTTTTAAATCCAGTCCTCTTTTGATGGGCAGCATGGTTGCTTCCAGGTTCTTGCTATTGTGAACAATGCTGCAATAAACATACATGTGCAGGTATCTTTTTTATAGAGTGATTTGAGTTCTTCTGGATATATTCTCAATATGGAGACTGTGGGATCATATGGAAGGTTGATATTTAAAGCTTTTAGGAATCGCCACACTGCTTTCCACAGAGGTTGCACTAGTTTACACTCCCACCAACAGTGTAGAAATGTTCCCTTTTCACCACACCCTCTCCAGCAGCTGTTATTTTTTGAGTTGTTGATAATTGCCATTCTGGCTGGGGTTAGGCGGTATCTCAGTGTGGTTTTGATTTGCATCTCCCTGATGATTAGTAAGGTTGAACATTTCTTCGTATGTCTGTTAGCTGCTTGGATGTCTTCCTTTGTGAAGTGTCTGTTCATATCTTTTGCCCATTTTATAATGGGGCTGTTTGTTTTTTTCTTTTCAGCATGTTTTAGTTCCTTGTAGATCAAAGATGTTAAGCCTTTGTCTGACCTGGTGTTGGCAAATAGTTTTTCCCAGTCTGTAGGTTATCTCTCTGCTCTCTTGATGGTTTCTTTGGCTTTGCAGAAGCTTGTCAGTTTAATAAGGTCCCACTTGTCTATCTTCTCTCTTATGACCTGTGGGTTTTGTGTTTTGTTCAGGAATTGGAGGCCAGTTCCGATTTCCATGAGTATATGTTCTTCATTTTCTGAGGTTCTTATGGTTTGAGGTTTTACATTTAGGTCTCTGATCCATTTGGAGATAACCTTTGTGCATGGGGATAGATAGGGGTCCAGTTACAATCTTCTGCATGTGGTCAACCAGTTTTCCCAGCATCATTTCATGAATAGGTTCTCCTCTCCCCAGTAGTAAGTGGTAGAAGCTTTGTCGAAGATTAGTTGGCTGAGAAGTTGAGGTTTTGCTTCTGGAATCTCAATTCTATTCCATTGATCTATATTCCTGTACCTATACCAATACCAAGCTGTTTTGATGACTGTAGCTTTATAGTAGAGTTTGAAGTCTGGTAATGTGATACCACCTGCTTTTTTTTTGTTGTTGTTGTTGAGAATTGTTCTGGCTATTCTTGGACATTTGTGTTTCCATATGATTCCTGTGTTGTTTTTACTAGGTCTGAGAAGAATGTTGCTGGTAATTTGATGGGTATTGCATTGAATTTGTAGATTGCCTTAGGTAAGATGGACGTCTTCACAATGTTGATTCTTCCAATCCATGAGCATGGGATATTTTTCTACTTGTTTGTGTCATCTTTGATTTCTTTGAACAGTGTTTTGTAGTTTTCATTGTAAAGGTCTTTCACATCTCTGGTTAGGAAGATGTCAAGGTATTTCATTTTTTTTGTGGCTATTGTGAATGGAATTGTGTTTTTTATTTGGGTTTCTGTTTGTTTATTATTGGTGTAAAGAAATGCCATTGTCTTTTGCACATTTATTTTGTATCCTGAGACTTTGCCAAAGGCCTTCATCAGTGTAAGAAGGTTTTTGACAAATTCTCTTGGGTTTTCAAGGTACACAATCATAACGTCTGCAAAGAGAGATAACTTGACTTCCTCTTTTCCTGTTTGGATACCCCTGATTGCCTTCTCTTCTCTGATTGCTTGAGCCAGGACTTCCAATACTATGTTGAACAGGAGGAGTGAGAGTGGGCATCCTTGTCTTGTTCCAGTTTTCAGGGGAAATGGTTCCAATTTTTGTCCGTTTAGGAGTATGCTGGCTGTGGGTTTCTAGTAGATGGCTTTTACTATTTTGAGGTATGTTCCCCGTATGCCTAGATGTTCGAGGGTTTTTATCAGGAAGGCGTGCTGGATTTTATCAAAAGCTTTTTCTGCATCTAATGATATAATCATGTGGTTTTTGTTTTGACATCTGTGGACGTATTTAATTACATTTATGGTTTTACGAATGTTGAACCAGCCTTGCATCCCAGGAATCAAGACTACTTGGTCATGATGGATGATTTTTGAGATGTGTTGTTGAATCCTGTTCTCTAGGATCTTGTTGAGAATTTTGGCATCTATGTTCATCAAAGATATTGGCCTGTAGTTCTCTTTCTTTGTTGATCTTTACCTGTCTTGGGTATCAATGTGATGTTGGCTTTGTAAAATGATTTGGGGAGAGTTCCATCTTTTTCAATCACCTGGAATCCTTCAGGGGGATTGGTATCAGCTGCTCCTTAAATGTCTTATAGAATTCTGCTGGAAAGCCATCTGGACCAGGGCTTTTTTTTTTTTGTAGGTAGCTTTCTTATTACATAGTTAATTTCCTTGATTGTTATTGGTCTATTTAGGGTCTCAATTTCTTCTGATTCCAACCTAGGTAGGTTGTGTGATGTCAGAAAGTCCTCCATTTCCTTAAGGTTTTCAAGTTTGTTTCCATACAAGTGTACATAGTAGTCTCTCATGATCTTTTGTATTTCTTCAGGGTCAGATGTGACTTCATCTTTTGTGTTTCTGATTGTGCTTATTTGGGTTTTTTCTCATTTTTTCTTGGTCAGTCTAGCTACGGGACCATCGATCTTATTTATCCTTTCGAAGAACCAGCTTTTTGTTTCATTGATTTTTTCTATTATCTTTTTGTCTTCTGTGTCCTGGATTTGGGCTTTTATTTTGGTGATCTGGATTCTTTTGCTGAAATTAGGGTTTTTGTGGTCTTGTTTTTCCAGCTTCCTTAGGTGGCTTGTTAGGCTGTTAATTTGTGTTCCTTCCATTTTCTTCATGTGTGTTTGTAGGGGTATAAAT
>NW_007112321.1:100146-100958 GCF_000164805.1 Carlito syrichta
GGTCCTCAAGCTCTGAGATACTTTCTTCTGCTTGGGTAATTCTGCTTTCCATGCTTATCAGTTTGTTATTTATTTCATTCATAGTATTCTTTATTACTGTCATCTCAGATATCAGCTCCTTCCTAGTGTCTTCTTTAATCTCTCCATTATTATCTTGATATCAACGTTTGTAGTTTGAGACCCTTCATTCTGGGGGCTCTTCATTGTTTGCATTCTGAAGTCAGTTTTCTCAGTGTCTGCTCACGAGGGGTCTGGGAGAGACCCATACTCTTCTTTTGGTTTTTCTTCATTTTGGTAGATTTTTTTCTCTCTCCCCCTTTCCCTCCCCTTCTTTCATTCTGTTTTTGGGGGAAGGTGGTGTTGCTTTTATTTCTCTTCTGCTATATCCTGTTCTTCCTTATGAGAGTCTTCTGTCTTTGTTCACTTTTGAGGTTGGAGTGTAGGCTGTAATCTGTACTTTTTGCAGTTTTGAGGTTTAATTGAGAGGCAAGCTGTGTTTCAGAGTGTATATGCTGATTCTAGCATCCACAAACAGGTGTATGAGCACACTGGAACCTATTTCCCTCTGCCTTATAATCTCTCCATTCAGCAGTATGTAGTCTTGGTTCCTAGATTAAAATGGGGGTATAAAAGAGGAAAATAATGGAGAAAGGGGGAGTCAATAGGGAGTTAGAGAGAGAGAAGAACGAGAGGGAAAACAGACATACAAACTATCAGGTGAGAAAGAGACACAAGGCCAGAGAGAAGTGGAAGAAGACACGTAAGAAAGATTCCCTAAAGAATACTGATAGCTACACAAAGACAGACCAATA
>NW_007112322.1:0-801 GCF_000164805.1 Carlito syrichta
ACCAGAGCAAGTCCCTTCCACCAAACTCAGATAATTACTTTTGACAAATGTTCTGCTTGAGCATAATGGAGTTACTCAAATGCTTTTAAAAATGACCACACTTAAAACAGTAAAACAATCTTTACAAAGTCAACCTAATAACACATCCTGGTGCACCCCTCTCCCCCAAACACACACCCATACAACCTCAGTGCATGCAGTCGACTTTCTTTTGACCAATTGATAACAGATGGTAAGTTGGTGAATAAATATTTAATTTATGCAAGCAAAATCCTGAAAGACTGAATTCCCGAGGCACACTGTATAGAAATATCTTTTTTAAAAAACTCCATTTACAGCTGTCCATTAAAAGAAGAAAATGAAAACAAAAGAAAAACCCACACATATGCATGCACCAAACCAAAGATGCTGAAGATACTCTGCCAATCTTTTGATGATTAAAACATTAGCTCCAGAAGGTTCAAGAAAAGGAAAAGCAGCCAAGTAGCAATGCCTACGAAGCCAGCAGTGAAACACACTTAACTGTACACTCTTCTAATCCTCCAGCTACAAAACATATGACACTGATCCAACTTCCTTGAACACACACACACACACACACACACACACACACACACACCCGACACACAGGCTCACACAATTGCACACACGTGGAAGGAATGTACACACCAACATTGAGCCAAACACAATGACTACACACACAAGCACGGCATCCACACAAAATCATGCATGTACTAGTGTGCACCCATGATGCACAGGACACAACACACAGGCACTAAGCCACCTAAACCCACATGCATC
>NW_007112323.1:0-673 GCF_000164805.1 Carlito syrichta
TGTTTTTGTCTCAACTACCATCCATGGACTTACAGAAATCCTTATCCACAGTATTCAACACAGCATTACTTCTGACAAAGGAACTCACGTCAGAACCAAAGAGGTGCAGGGATGGGCTCAAGCTCCCAAAGTGCACTGGTTTTACCATGTGCCACATCATCCTGAAGCAGCTGGCTTGATAAAATGGTGAAGTAGCTTTTGGAAGGCTGTTACAGCACCAGCAGGGTGATGATACCTTACAGGCCTGGGGCAAGGTTCTCCAGAAAGCTTTATCTTCTTGGAATCAGTGTTCATCACGTTATTCTTTCTACAATAGTCCAGGACTCAAGAGGTGGAAATGAGAGTGACACCACTCATCATTACCCCTCGCACCCCACTAGCAAAATGCTTGCTTCTTTTCTGCCTAATTTTATATCTCTTCTGGTATAGAGGTATTAATTCTAAATGGACTGGTCCCATTAAACCAGAGGTTAAGACTACCATGTGGCCATTTGGGGTTTCTTCTGCCTCTGAGTGAAGAGTTCAAAAAGGGAGTTATGGTATCGGCTGGAGTGATTGATCCAGGCAAGGGAACCTGGGCTACTACACAGAAAGCAAGAAAGACTACATCTTCCAGGCTCAGTGGCTCAGCCTGTAATCCCGTGCCTTGGGAGGTTGAGGTGAGTGGATTGCC
>NW_007112324.1:0-1324 GCF_000164805.1 Carlito syrichta
CCTGGCATGCAAGGCTGGTTCAATATTCGTAAAACCATAAATGTAATTAAATACATCAACAGATGTCAAAACAAAAACCACATGATCATATCACTAGATGCAGAAAAAGCTTTTGATAAAATCCAGCACCCCTTCTTGATAAAAACCCTTGAACATCTAGGCATACAGGGAACATACCTCAAAATAGTAAAAGCCATCTACGAGAAACCCACAGCCAGCATACTCCTAAATGGACAAAAATTGGAACCAATTCCCCTGAAAACTGGAACTAGACAAGGATGCCCACTCTCTCCCCTCCTGTTCAACATAGTATTGGAAGTCCTGGCTAAAGCAATCAGAGAAGAGGAGGCAATCAGAGGTATTCAAATAGGAAAAGAGGAAGTCAAGTTATCTCTCTATGCAGATGACATGATGGTGTACCTTGAAAACCCAAGAGAATCTGTCAAAGGTCTCCTTACATTGATAAAAGCCTTTGGCAAAGTCTCAGGATACAAAATAAATGTACAAAAGACAATCGCATTTCTCTACACCAATAATAAACAAACAGAAACCCAAATAAAAAACACAGTTCCATTCACAATAGCCACAAAAAAAATGAAATACCTTGGCATCTTCCTGACCAGAGACGTGAAAGACCTTTACAATGAAAATTACAAAACACTGCTCAAAGAAATCAAAGCCGACATGAACAAGTGGAAAAATATCCCATGCTCATAGGATCGGAAGAATCAACATTGTGAAGATGTCCATCTTACCTAAGGCAATCTACAAATTCAATGCAATACCCATTAAATTACCAACAACATTCTTTTCAGACCTAGAAAAAACAACACAGGAATTCATATGGAAACACAAACATCCAAGAATAGCCAGAACAATCCTCAGCAAAAAAAACAAAGCAGGTGGTATCACAATACCAGATTTCAAACTTTACTATAAAGCTATAATCATCAAAACAGCTTGGTATTGGTACAGGAACAGGCATATAGATCAATGGAACAGAATTGAGATTCCAGAAGCAAAACCTCAATTTCTCAACCAACTCATCTTTGACAAAGCCCCCACCACCTACCAATGGGGAGAGGAGAACCTATTCAGTAAATGGTGCTGGGAAAATTGGCTGACCACATGCAGAAGATTGAAACAGGACCCCTATCTATCCCCATGCACAAAGGTTAACTCCAAATGGATCAGAGACCTAAATGTAAAACCTCAAACCATAAGAACCTTAGAAAAGGAAGGAAATACTCTCATGGAAATCGGAATTGGCATCCAGTTCCTGTACAAAACTCCGAAACCCACAGGACTTAAGAGAGAAGATAGA
>NW_007112325.1:0-339 GCF_000164805.1 Carlito syrichta
GTATTAAAGTCCCCAGTTATGATAGTGTTAGAGTCGATATCTTTCTTTAGTTTTCCAAGAAGTTGCTTTATGAAAGTTGGCGCACCTATGTTGGGTGCATATATGTTTAGGATTGAACCTTTTATCATTATGTAGTGGCCTTCTGTATCTTTTTTGATTTTTAATAGCTTGAAGGGTATTTTGTCTGAAATTAAGTTTGCTACTCCTCCTTTCTTTTGTATTCCGTTCGCCTGAAAGTTTGTTTCCCATCCTCTTACTTTGAGTCTGTGGGTGTCCTTTCTAGTGAGGTGAGTCTCTTGAAGGCTTAGATTGTTGCCTGATGAAATTTTATCCATTTTG
>NW_007112326.1:0-538 GCF_000164805.1 Carlito syrichta
TGCATTTTTTATCTTGCAATGATGAGAAAATACAGCTACGTTCTGGAAAAATGCATAATTTAGGTAAAGACTAACTCTGCTGACTTTGTCTTTTCAGAAACACAGACTTCAAGCACGACCACCATTGTATACTTAGTGCATAGTGATCAGGACTCACCTCTTTCCTCAGAGTTTTCTGCCCAGTCCTCCTTGTGCCCTAAGGCCTGGCAGATTGGCAATCACTCTTGTAAAGGGAATTTACAAGTCCTAAGATTTATGCATTACAAAAGTTATGCAGATCACAGGACTTGTGACAACTCAGAAGGGGAAGCTAATGGAGATTCAATTCTCCTGTAGATTAGGTGCCCTCTGAGGGAATATCAAGAATTTCCCAAAGCTGCCCACTCAGAATGCATAAGAATTAAAGGGAGGAGCCTCTCGGTGGCTCAATCTGTAATCTCAGCATTTTGGGAGGCACAGGCGAGTGGATTACCTGCGACTTCAAGAACCACCTGGGCAACTTGGCAAGACCTCGTTCTCTACAATAAATCAAAAATTA
>NW_007112327.1:0-694 GCF_000164805.1 Carlito syrichta
ACCATTCCTGCAGGAGTCTTATCGTGAATTAGATGCACTTCCAGGCTCAGGGGCCCACATATGTTCAGCCCCTCCAAGGTCCTTGAGGCTTCCAGCAGTGTGTTTACATGGTCACTTGTTCTTAAAGAATGTAGATGTTAGATATTTTAACCACAGACTATTAAGCTTATGGCCGTAGTATACAGTTAAGTTTCACCAAGCTCAGTGACTCAGCCTGTAATCCCGCGCCTTTGGGAGGCTGAGATGAGTGTATTGCCTGAGTCCGTGGGTTCGAGACCCGCCTGGGAAGCGAGTCCTCATCTCTACAATAAATCAAAAAACCAGCTGGGTGTGGTAGCACTTGCCTGTAATTCCGGCTACTTGGAAGACTGAGGCGGAAGGATCGCCGGAGCCCAGCAGGTTGAGGCTGCAGTGGCCGGGAGCAGCCACTGCACTCTAGTCTGGGCGACAGAGTGAGACTCCAACTCAAAAAAAAAAAGAAGTTTCACCGCTTGCAAATCCTCATTGCTCTGCCTATTCTTTCCTCCTCTCCCTCTTCTTTTAATAGATCATGACTTTGGTGTGGCATCTAATCCCTGGTGAGCACTAAATTTATTTATACATTTTACTGTTTTCACAACTTTGCCTTTTTCCAGATGCTGTATTGTTTGGTATTATACAATTTGTTGCCTTTTCACATTAGTTTCTTCTACTT
>NW_007112328.1:0-952 GCF_000164805.1 Carlito syrichta
CTCACAGAATCCCAATGTGTTAGCCATGGTCATGCCCACTTTACAAAGAAAATTAAAATTTTTGAAGAAAAATTACTTTCTCAAGCACAGCTACTAAGTAGTAGATTCTAATTCCAGTCTATCTGATACAC
The DNA here is from genome assembly GCF_000164805.1 of Carlito syrichta. NCBI lineage: Eukaryota > Metazoa > Chordata > Mammalia > Primates > Tarsiidae > Carlito > Carlito syrichta. The sequence continues at coordinate 132 of NW_007112328.1, forward strand.
AAAGCCACTTTCTGCAATGCTATTATTATGTCTCTTGGGAAAGAAAAGCTGGTGGTGAAAGCTAGTTGAAGAACCAGGGCTCAAGTCTCAGACTAAGAGGCTGGTGATGTAACTTAAATGACAGGAGAGCCTTGAGGACCAAGGTTCCCCTCTGGACTTAGAGAAGATGATTCAGAAGCAGACCCTGGGTGCGCTGGGGCTTGACATGATGGATGCTTCTGGAAACTGATCTTGCCCTCACTTTCTTATACTGTGTTGACATTTTCACAAATATAAGTTAAAGCATTTGGTCTTTTGAATTAGTCAATTATTATCACAGACTTTCATAGCAAATTACAGACTGTTCCTAAAGTAGTCTATAATTAGAAATAAGATTTTATATAAATCTATGCGTGTGTGTGTGTGTGTGTGTGTGTGTGTGTGTGTGCGTGTGTGTGTGTGTGATCTACTTTAGCAACACATCATTTCTTCCTCTGAATTTCTGAAAAGAGAGGCTGGGTAGAGCAAAAAGACCCAATAAATCAGTTAAAAGCCACAGTTTCGAAGTCCTTCAAGGATGGTGGTAAACTGCATTCAAGTTTTCTTATGCTGTTAAGAGGCCATGTCCAATTTTATTACTCACATTTCAGAAGATGCTGCAACCTCCATCATCATTACTTAGGTTGAAAACAGGTTTAGCCAATTTCTCTTGAAATGTCAGCCTTGGCAAACAACCGCATCTAAGAACCACTGTTTCAATACTTCATTCTCCCACTGAAATAAGCAAAATTCATAGAAAAGATAAAGATGGTACACTCACAAAAAGGAAGGCCAGCAGGAAG
>NW_007112329.1:0-719 GCF_000164805.1 Carlito syrichta
GAACTTAGACACAGATTTTGACGTTCTACAAAAATTAACTGAACATGAAATTTATAAATTAAATAAATAATGTAAAATGATACGACCTCTTGAACATAGAAAAAATCTACATGACCTGGGATTTGGAAATGAGTTTTTAAATAAAACACCACTAGTATTATTCATGAATACAAAATTGGTATGCTGAATATTATTAAAACTACTCTGTGAAAGAAAATAAGAAATTAAAAAGACAGAGAAAGCATTTGCAAAATGTATATGTGCTAAGGAACTTATATTCAAAATATGTTATGAGAGGATCCCCCACAAAAGAAAATGGAATTATTTTTGAAGGAGTGATCCGATGTAATACACTCGAATTTATTCCTTCAGATCAAACTAGAAACCAGAGTTTTTATCTGAAAGCCAGATGCTCACTACAACGCCCGGCTAATTTTTTTATTTATTTTAGAGATGAGGTCTTGCCAAGTTGTCCAGGTGGGTCTCGAACCCGCGGACCTGAGCCCGGCCTGTTGTCATTTCTTTAGCATTTTTGAGATAGGCGATCATTTAATTTATGAAAAGAATCATAGTTGTTATTTTTAAAATGTGTATAGTTTTATTTGCTCTTATGTTGTTTCATTAGCCATTGTGTATTGATATAATAATATTATTTTTCTCTTTTAGTCTGTGAATGTAGTGAATTATATTGAATTTTTTAAAATGTTGAACTAGCTTGC
>NW_007112330.1:0-605 GCF_000164805.1 Carlito syrichta
TTTCTGCAACTTGAGATCTTGGTCAAATCCCTTTCTGGAATGTTGGCAAACCCAGAACGCAGAGACCTCCACAGCGACTCAGAGACACACAGCGTGTATTGGGTGAGATTATAAGTGAGTTAGTAGGGTCTTCAGAAAAGTTAAATAGCCGATGGCTCACACATTTGATCGATTGGTGGGGGTGGGGGGCGGGAAATCGACAGGGCTTGGAGCTGGGCCCAGAGGCTCAGGACAGGCTCTTAAAGGCTCTCGCAGCCCTGGCAATCCTGGGGTCCTGGAAGATAACAGAATTCCTGGGCCTCTCCGGATGGGCCTTTCTGCCTCTGGGATTCAACCTGTCTTCTCCCCACCCTCACTCCCACTGTTTTCTTGGCTTGGGGGCCATGTTTTGCACACTGGGTGGAAGGCGCCCCGGGCAAGCAGCGCTGGCGAAGGACACAGGAACAAAGTTTGTAAACGTTTGACCGAGCCCGCGGCCCTTGGATTTAGGAATCCTATTAAAACGCTCAGTCGGAGCCAGGCTCGGTGGCTCAGCTTGTAATCCCGCGCCTTTGGGAGGCTGAGGTGAGTGGATTGCCTGAGCTCGCGGGTTCGAGACCTGCCTG
>NW_007112331.1:0-815 GCF_000164805.1 Carlito syrichta
TGCCAGAACCTCACAGTGCAGCACACTTCTCACACAGCACTTTCCAAGGGAGACGGACATTCAAAACAAGCGCCACCAAGGCAGTCAGCTCTTTTCCGTCAATGCGTTTGGCAGAGCAATTGTGTATCCTCCCACACAAAAATTTGAAAGGGAGAAACATTTCAGATTGCACCCAGGGAATTCACCAAGTAATGCCTTCTTGCTCCACTGTGGGGTTCCCATCGCCCCCTGGGTGGCAGCGTAGAGCTGCACATGGGCAAAGCGTGTCCCATGAGAGAACTCTTAGTTCAAACAGAGGCGCTCTGCACAGCCGAAGTCCAAATGAGAAGAAAACCGCGAGACTCAGACTCATGTGTTGCAGCATGCACCAAGTGAGAATAACATAGATAGCCCCTAAAGAGCGCTGCACATTTTGAAAAGCTCCTTCCCCGGGAAGATGCACATGCACAACAAGCCTCACAGAGGCCGTCTACGCTTATTCAGCAAGGCCAACGCGAGAGTGACTGCATTTCCTAGCCTAGAGAAACGCCAAGGGGTAAAACGTTTCAGGGCTCAAACAGAAGGCAAGCACTGCTTTTCTACAAGTGAGTGTGTAGCACTCATTTCACTCAGTCTGACACCATTGACATGCTCATTCCTACATGTGAAGTATCGACATAACATGCTCGGCTATGCTCATTCAAGCCTTACCTTTAGAATCGTGTATTACACCGTACAGCACGCAAAATTCAAACTACTGCAAAAATACATCACATGCAGTCAACATTTGACACAGCATTTCCCAAGCTGATGCACACTCACAGCCAGCAAGCCCA
>NW_007112332.1:0-1383 GCF_000164805.1 Carlito syrichta
CAGATAAGTGAAGATAAGTGAAAACTAGCATTTTCCAGGTAAATCTTGATTTGCTGAGTGCCTGCTGTGTGCCAGATATTGTATCCTGGGCCAAGTCCTTTTAAAGGGACTCAGGAAGGGCATTTACTCTTTTGGCTGCTAGAATATGATTTCCTTTTATCATCATGCCGTTCAGTGAATGCTGGTGTGTGAATGACTGAGTGGAAAAGGGAGAGTCATGCTGTCTTGTCCCCTACTGAGTTGGTAGCAGATTCAGGACAGGGTTTTGAGTCTTCTACTCCCTAGTACACTATTAGCCCTAAACTCCAAGAAGTTGATAGGGTTTGTCATTCTTTTTCACAAGGGGACATTTTTTTTCACAGCATAAGAAGAAAGCTAACTGGAATTAACTTATACTTTATTTAAAAAATCAGTGCATGCCTAGAGGCCAAATAATAGAGTTGTCAAACTATTAGAAATTTTCTAAATCAGAATTAAAACAAATACCAAGGAAAAATAAATATGCCCTTCTGAGCTGTGTGTGATTGGGTTCAGAGAAAACTTCCTAATTTTATTTGCTTTCATTTTTATGCTACTTCACAATCACCCCAAGTTGCTAGGTAACAAAATTATTATGGAACCGGCTCAGAATTTGCTGTATAGTAATCAGTCTTCATGACTGAAAACACAGAGCGAATGTCATGAGGGAGAAAGGTTTTATTCTCCTGAATCTAGATAAAGCACATGAAAATTTGCTCCTGTCCACAGGAGATTCTTACTCCTTGTCAAAGGAGCAATAGGCAGCATTTATTAAAATATGATCTTTGTGCACGTTGCTAGGTTACTTCATTTTCAGCCTTTTTCTTTACAATGCAAAATTATTTTAAAAATACCAAGAGAGAGAAGCAATAAGGAGTAGGGAAAATGGGAAGCTGATAGTGTCATTAAGGCATTGACTATAGTAATAAATATATTAGATTACATGAAGATAAAAGATATTTGAATACTAGCCAAGAAAGGGCTCCAGTCAGCCACAAACTACAGTGAGACACTGCCAGTTTTAAAATCTCCTTTTTATTTTTCTGAGTTTCTCAAAGTGGGCAATTTAGTGCTGACCCTTAAAATGTTTTTTGCTAAGCGAAATAATTTCCCCTGAATTATGAACACACGTTCTGCTCTTATTTATTTATTTATTTTTTGAGTTGGAGTCTCACTCTTTCGCCCAGACTGGAGTGCAGTGACTGCTTCTGGCCACCGCAGCCTCGACCTGCTGGTCTCCGATGATCCTTCCGCCTCAGCCTTCCTAGTAGCCGGAATTACAGGCGCGCGCTACCACGCCCGGCTAATTTTTTGATTTATTGTAGAGATGAGTCTCGCCTGCCCAGGCAGGTCTTGAAGCCGCGG
>NW_007112333.1:0-935 GCF_000164805.1 Carlito syrichta
CTGGAACCCTCTTTCCACTGCCTTATAATCTGTCCATGCAGTGGAGGTATGGGTTTGCTCCCTGGAAGCAAAATGAGGCAAGAAAAAGGAAAATAATAGAAAAGGGAAGGAGAGGGGCAAGAGGAAGGTGGAGAGAGAGAAGAGTAAGAGGGAAAACAGACAGACATACCACATAACAAATGAAAAGAGACACAAAGACAGAAAAGAGTAAAAGAAAAAAACTAAAACATACAGATAATCATACAAACACACAGTTCAACAGTTACCTCCCTATTGATGTACTTTTCCCATACACAAATGGGAAGTCTACAGAATAGGGAAAAGAATCAGTAAAATAACAGAAACAAAGCAAGTTCAAAAACGTTATCAAAAGCAGAAAGAGAAAAAACTAAGACAAACAAAAATGAGCAGAACAAACAGACAAAAAATAAAAACAAGGAACCAATGTCGCTCTGTGGTCTTTTCTGTAAGTTCAGTGTCCTTTCAGCTCTGATCTCTAGGTCTCAGTGCAGGCTGATGTGCTCACAGCTTGGGCCAAATGGCCCAGGCCTACTGTGGGAGGAGAGTGGATCAGATCTGGACTCAACTGACTTGCTGCCTGTCAAGTCTACCACTCAGATCTGACCTCTGGGGGTTATGTTCTAGCCTCACAATGAAGAAGAAATCTAGACAGAAATGAATAGTTTTTAAGCCGGTACAGCTAATTTTATTCCTATTCTGTGAAGAGATTATAGGCACAGTCTTTCTTTTTCTAAATAATTCAATCTTTTAGAAATAGGAAAGTTATAGAAACATAGAAATTGAGAATAACAAAGTTGACTCAGTATTTGATCAAATTTCCTAAGATTTGTGTTCTCTTAAGCTGAATAATCTTTTTTAATTTAATATCAGTTCTGAGAGACCTCTCTCTAGAGATTGGTTTTATTGACAATTTT
>NW_007112334.1:0-1181 GCF_000164805.1 Carlito syrichta
GAGCCACCACACCCAGCTGGGAAGGTTTTAATCAGTAAAGATCTGACTGTGGGAGTGTGGAGGCAGATGGGGTTGCCAGGCTTAGCAAATAAAAATACAGGTTGCCAGGTTAAATTTAAATTTCAGGCAAGCGATGAATACTTTAACATTTAGGACATACAGTATTTATATTGAAAATGATTTGCAGCTTATGTGAAATTCCAGTGTACCTGGGTGTCCCAAATTTTATATGGCAACCCTGGGAGCAGAATCCTCTGAGCCGCTGGGCACCTGCCGAGGAGTCTGTGTCAGAGGAGGCTAAGAAGGGTCTGATTGGGGAAAGGTTTTACATGCCCTTTGAAAAGCCTTGCTGATGAACTGGATTTGGAGAGCAAGGAAAAGAACCATCAAGAGTGACTGCTAGGTTTTAAATCTCAGCACCCGGTGGTGCCCTTTTGCTGAGGTGAAGATGAGAGAGGCTTGTGAGTGTATTGGGATGTGGCCTGGTCTCGGTGATGGGTGCGGTGGACGGCCCCGTGGAGATGTAGGTGTTTGATTCTGAGCGCACTCAAGATCGTGGGGGTCTGTTCCACCCTATCCCTTCCAACCCTCTCCCCTCACTTCCTCCCTCTAGAGTTTCACGGCACAAATGGGAGGAGAGAAGGAGCAATTCGGAGCACAGAATGATGGGGGTAAGCTAGCTTGTGAGTGGACAGTTAGCCCCAGCTAGGCTGTTGCTAAGAAAAGAGAAGGTGAGAAGAATAAATGTACTTCCAAGGAATTGGACGATAGACTTTTTCATTGTGTAAGGAATTTCTGTGTGCCCCTGCTGCCGTGTGTCTTTAAGGATACATTGCTGGGCATAATGACACAAAGTCGTTTTTACAAAGTTGTGGTTGCCGTGCAGTGGTTATGTGGGCAGTCAAGCAAAGAAGATAAATCAGTTTCAAGTGTCTTACTCGCAATCTTTGTAAACTCTAACACTGCAGCTAGATCACACCATGCCTACACCAAAGTATTTTTGAAATTTTAACCCAAATAAGAAATTCTGTGATTATGAGAGAAAAAAAGGTGTATATGCACAGTGGCAATATTTCATTTTCTGATTTAAAAGATTTTTTTAATAAAATAAACTGCAGATATAATTTATCTCGAAGTGTTCCTTGTTTAAAAAGTTTATTCATCTTGACTTTATTTTTATA
>NW_007112335.1:0-889 GCF_000164805.1 Carlito syrichta
TAAAACTACCTTCTTCCACTACCCACTCCATATTCTTTTGACTTAATCAAGTACTTCAACTGGTCATGATTCTTTACCTGATAGGATGATATAAACCATGATTCCAGAAGTGTCTGGAACATTAGAGTTCTATCTGAGTAAGATTGTTGTAATTTTCCATGAACTTCAATCACAATGCAATACTGGGAGGCATTCAAAGGCACGGTCCTCAAACCCTGAGCCATGGACAGGGCTTGTTAGGAACCAGACCACACAGCAGGAGGTGAGCAGCAGTGAAGCAAACAAAGCTTTGTTTGCATTTACAGTGGCTCCCCATTGCTTGCATTACCTCCTGAGATCCATCTGCTGTCAGATCAGCTGAGGCATTAGATTCTCTCAGAAGCACAAAATCTATTGTGAACTGAACATGTGAGGGATCTAGATTATGTGCTACAAATTATAATCTGAGGTGGAGCTGAGGCAGTGACGCTAGTGCTGGGGAGCAGCTGCAAATACAGATTGACCTTAGCAGTGAGATTTTGACTGAACATCCCCTTCTACTCCATGAAAAAATTGTCTTCCAAGAAACTGGTCTCTGATGCCAAAAAGACTATGGACTGCTGCTCTAAAGGATCTCTTATTTAAAACAAACTCATCCTTAAATCTATTGTGGAATAGTGCTACAATTTCCCCCTTAGTAGTTAGGTTGAATCATCCCAGTCAGCACAGTAACTCCCTTATTTTATTGGTTCAGAAGCCTGAGAACCCCAAAGTGGCCAGTGGAAGTCTTAACTTTCAGTTCAATGATATAATGGTTGTGTCCCCTGGTAGAGTAATTATTTCCTTTTCAGCAAAGATATCTAGGCCAAAAGAGCATGATGTTATGAAGATGGGGGGAAAATGGTAGTGG
>NW_007112336.1:0-1001 GCF_000164805.1 Carlito syrichta
CGACTCTGTCAGATTTGCTATGGTTTATTCATCACTCAGTTAACATCTGGCCAGACTCAATTGTTCCAGTTAACTTGAACACAACAACCCAAGTCATCTGACTTCCATTCTTTTCCCTCTGCAATAGTTTTGAGATGGTATGAGTGACAACTCATAATCACTTCTGATATTGCAAATCATGCTTCTTTAATTTTCATCAGAGGTTGGGGGGGTCATGGGAAAGATTACATAACAGTTCAACTCGGATGAATACTTGGGGAAGAGGTGAATCCTGCAATTTTTCTGCAGTGAGACCCTCAAGATGAATTTCCCAGCTAAGTGACCTTGCCACTTTTGAGCGTAATGGTAGGACAGTGCAGTTGGGAGAAAGACAGAAATTCTATCTTTATCAACTAGTCCTCTAGTAAGAATTCACAATTCTTTTGTTAGTCCCAAATTCCCATTACCAACCTATAGATATATGTATAGTAGAGATAGCAAATCTCCAAGGTAGCTAGTAGTTGCAGAAGCTGAAACAGGGCACGTCCACTCAGCATGAGCAGAAAAGTACAGAACCCCAGTACCTGTGGCAGCCTTTCTTCCACAACTGCCCTCAACATCTCATGTTAGCTACTGAGGGTCCAAAGATTTCCCATAAATATACAACTTTTAACTTGATATGAGAAGTTTTCAAGACCCAAAAGAATGAGACCAGAGGATGGATTTTTAGACATCACATCACTTTGGGAGATCTCCCTTCATCAATCAGCACCGAGGCATGCAAATGGTGGTTAATCTCCCTCCATCAACAAGCAACTCACAGGAATTGATGAAAACTTTGCTGAGCTTAGGGAGTCATAGTAGGGTCTGGCAAAATCATCCTTTTTTTTGAGTTGGAGTCTCACTCTGTCACCCAGACTGGAGTGCAGTGGCCGCTCCCTGCCACCGCAGCCTTGACCTGCTGGGCTCCGGTGATCCTTCTGCCTCAGCCTTCCAAGTAGCCGGAATTACAGGCATGTGTT
>NW_007112337.1:0-711 GCF_000164805.1 Carlito syrichta
ATTCTTGAAATGTGTTGTTGGATGTGATTTGCCAGAGTCTTGTTGAGACTTTTTGCATCTATGTCCATCAAGGAAATTGGCCTGAAATTTTCTTTCCTTGTTGGGTCTTTGCCATTTCTGTGTATCAAGGTAATATTGGCTTCATAGAAGGAGATAGAAAGAATTCCCTCGTTCTTGATTGGTTGACTACATTCAGTGGGATTGGTATCAGTTCTTCCTTGTAAATCAGGTAGAATTCAACTGAAAAACCATTTGACCCAGGGCTTTTTCTTTCGTGGGGAATTTTCTCATCACTGAATCAATTACTTGCATTGTTACTTGTCTTTTGAGAGTTTTAATCCCTTTCTGTTTCAATCTTGGGAGGTTGTGCATTACTAAGAATTTCTCCATTTTATCTAGCTTTTCTAACTTACATACTGGCTTTCTTGCATTTTCTAATAATCTCTTACATGTCTTCAGGGTTGGTTGAAGCATTGCCTTGTTGCTTCTCATTATTCACATTTTCTGTCTTTTTGCATCTATGTTTGCTTGTTTGTTAATCTGGCCAGGGGTCTGTTGATCTTATTTATTTATTCAAATAAGAAACTTTTCATCTTGATGATATTTTTAGTCTTCATTTTATTCAGCAGTGACCCTCTTTTGAAAATTTTTACAGTACTGATAACGGGATCAGATAGCTCTTGTCTTTCCAGCTCCCTTAGGTGTAACATT
>NW_007112338.1:0-852 GCF_000164805.1 Carlito syrichta
TAAAGTTTCTGGAGACACTTCAAGGACTGTAATTCGGGACTTTGGACTAAAACTATCATCTTTGGCCTTATGAATAAGACTCATTGTCTGAATGTTTACAGGGTTCTTGGCTTGTTTGTTGCTACGACCACTAGATGGCGGTAATTTGTAGAGGATATGAAGCAGGTGTCCGGGTATAATATTTTCATCCTTCACCTATCCGCCTCTCCTTCAGGAAATCTCACGACCCTTGTGGGGTGGGACCCCCGCAGAAAACAAAAGTCAAACAACCGAATGATGCAAGTTGTAATAGAATTGTGCTAGACTTTGTGGTTTCCTACTACATACTTCTTTCTTACTCGTGGGCTGCTTTACAGAAGTTGAGATGAATGGACAACCCCCAGCACTGAAGGAGGTGTGTCCCAAGGACCAAGGAGGTGACCGGTGGCATATGGAGAGACTCCAGGCTCTGTGGAGCGAGAGAAGTTGCGTCCTCACATGCTGCACACCACACAGCTGAGACAATGCTGTTTGGTGAGTGAGGCTCTTCCAGCAGGGGTGTGTGCCCCTGGTCCCTGCCCATCTCAGATTTCTCTTCCATGTTTGGGGGTGTCTGGGAAGAGCAAACACTCCAATGCTGGGAAACCATCCACCCTCTTAACTGGGCCCTTTGTGGCCTCCTTTTCTTCTCGAGAGGACCTTATGTAGCTTTTCAAGTCAGGTGGCTATTCTGGACACATCTCTGTGCTCCAGGACATCTGACATTCAGGTGGGAACTGATCAGATAGTCACAGGGCCACCTTGATTCAATAATCTGCATGTTTTCTTACAGCAGCCCAAAGTTTCTTGCGATAGTTGAATCTAGTAAAATGG
>NW_007112339.1:0-893 GCF_000164805.1 Carlito syrichta
CAGGTCGAGGCTGCGGTGGCCGGGAGTGGCCACTGTACTCCAGTCTGGGTGACAGAGTGAGACTCCAACTCAAAAAAAAAAATTCCTCATCTGTGTCCTCTGAGAGGGTCTGGGTATCCTCTGCCTCAAGGCAGTGTGTTGACCTCTCAGGGTTCCACCTAGCCTTAAGCACCTGTGAAGTAAAAAGCAGCTATAGAGCCTTTAGAATGTATCTTGAATATACACATATAAAAAGGTAAAGAGTCCCTGAAGCATTTTCTGAATCAAAAAAACCAACATTGTTTCTTACCTCTCTGTTACACTCAACAGAAAAATGTCAGGTAAAACACTGAGAAGTTTTGTTTCCCAACTCAGAACACATAAGAATGACCACATTTTTCCAAGCATTGGCCAAATGTGTAGCAAAAGCTTAAGAGCTTGTTATAGAATGGGTGTCATTGATTCTTTTTCACATCTCTTAAGAGGTAAAATGCTATATGTGTCTAGTTACGTTTCATTCTAACTTATTTGATTAATAAAAACTGGCAAAAATAGTCAACTTACTGCATTATTTTGGTTTTCCTTCCTAATAATAATTGATATTGGCTGTATTTGTGTCTTAATCAGGCAGTTTTTGACTATATCAACTGATATCATTAATCAAGTAGAAATAGGTCTCAAACAGTGCCTCCATTTGTGGAATCCATGTGAAAGCTGAAGAGCATTGACTTAAAGCAGTTATGACTGGCTCGAATATAAAGTATTTGGAATAACCGAATCTTGTTTTTTTTTGTTACTGAATTAAACTGCATGAGCCTTTGAAATAACAGAGTCTGAAATCAGCTACACTGTTAGATCACACCTCCAGCAGGGGACTCCGAATGTTAGGTCAGGCCCGTTGGGGGTGTGGGTGT
>NW_007112340.1:0-1079 GCF_000164805.1 Carlito syrichta
CAAAAATTGCAACAGTTACAAACCAGTTCGATTACATTAAACGCGAATTTGTCTGGCCAAAAAAGCGCGCCAGAACGTGCGCAAAATGGCTTGAGTGCTAATTTAGAACGCGTGCAAGAAATTAATAATCAGCTTGCAAATGCCAATATTGAGTCTGCGTTGAAAACAAAATTGGAAACTGAATTAGCACTGTTGGCGCAAAAAGACAGTTATAACCAGCTTTTATTGAGTGGGAATGATAATTTGGCGGCGTTATTTAGTAGCCAAGTGGAAGAAAATAATTTAGCGCAACAGCAATTACAAACGCAGTTGACGCAATTACAAAATACGATTAATGCGAAAAATTTAGCCGAATCGCAAAAGCACGTTGAATTAGCGCAAGCGGCGGAAGTGCAAGATAACAGTAATACCAATCCAACGATTTTAAATGAGCTGAATACCAATACCAAATTGACGGAAATGTTGCTCAAACAAACAACGCAACTTAATGCGTTGTCTAGTGATAATTTACGCATCAAAAATGTGTTGGATAACTTGCAACAAACTCAACAGAATATCAATGAGCAAATCAGTTCCTTGCAAGGCACATTGGTGTTGTCGCGCATTATTAATAAGCAAAAACAAGCGTTGCCACAAGATAAAATGATACGCGGATTGTCGCGTCAAATTACAGATTTGCGCGTCCGCATTTTTGATATGACCGAAATGCGCGACAGTTTGTCGGATATTCCGAGCTATATCGCTAATTTGAAGAAAGCCAATAAAACGGAATTGAGCGCGCAAGAAACACAAAAATTAACCAATATTTTGCAGGCGCGTAAAGATGTGCTTAACGATTTATTGCGTCAATTAAATAATCAACTGACGCTTTCCATCAACATTGAACTCAATCAACAACAAGTACAAACCATCAGCGACAGTTTGCAAGAAAAATTACAGCAACAAAGTTTTTGGGTGCGCAGTAATAATGTCATTGATTGGGAATGGGTGGAGAATTTTCCGCAAGCAATGGCTGCGCAATGGCTTGATTTAGTGAAACGATTTGATTTCACTAATTGGCGTGAAAATGCACTGCCTTC
>NW_007112341.1:0-729 GCF_000164805.1 Carlito syrichta
CTTTCTAATTCTTGTAAGTCCTCAATTCTTCCTGAAGTCAGAGCCCATAGAATACATGACACCTTGTCTAGACTAACATGAGTTGACTTCTGGTCCTCACAACACAATGTTCATGGCACCAGTCAATTTCTTAGAACAAAAACCGGGCGCACCAAGTAGCCATCTGTGAGCATAAAGCCTCTGAGCCTTAGTCATAGATGACACTGAATTCTGAGATCACTTTGTATTGGCCATTTATTTCCTTCCATTTAAATGATCACCTTATAGCAAGACTGCCATGTATTACACAGTGATTCACTGAGCTACTTTGTCCCTGGTGGTGAATATGTCAGAATATCTTCATGCAGTGGGCCAGAGAATCAGTGATGTCAATGATCATGATAGTGCCATGTGAAAAGTCTATAACAGGGCATAGGCTGGTGTTCTAGATTTCCAGAGATACCACCTTATTTCATTTTCACTGACTTTGACAACAGCAACAAGAATCAAGATTTTGCAAAAACAATCACATGAGACAGGTAAACATGAGCTTAATTTGGGTAATTTGCACTGGAAGCCTGGGGGATACAGTCTTGTTCACTTGGCACATCACTGGCATTTTATAAATGTGAATCTCTTCCCAAGGGTTCTGCCAGCCCTTGCGACCTCTCACCGCCATTTTAAAAAGTTAAAAATCAGGCAAGAGAGATAGGGCAATTTGTCATCTTGCCTGGGAATCAGCTTAATTTA
>NW_007112342.1:0-691 GCF_000164805.1 Carlito syrichta
CTGCATTCTGCGGCTTCCAAGAAATGCCTTACAAGCTCACAGCCAAGACTGGATAGTATCTTTTTTTTTGAGTCAGGGTCTGGCTCTGCTGCCCAGGCTGGAGGGCAGTGGTACAATCAAAGCTCACTGCAGCCTTGACCTCCCAGACTCAGGTAATCCTTCCACCTCAGCCTCTTGAGCATCTGGGACTGCTAATGTGCTTTGCCATGCCCAACTGAGTCTTTGATTTTTTTGAGAAACATGGTCTCATGGTGTTGCCCAGGCTGATCTTGAACTCCTGGGCTCAAGCAATCCTCCTACCTTGGCCCCCCAAAAATACTGGGATTATAGGCATGAGTCCCTGCGCCCAGCAAGGAAATATGTTTGATCCATCAACATTTCTTGATTAAAAAGAAAGAAACCACTTGAAACTACTTAATATTATTCAGTTTTGCATATCACACCAAAGCCAGCATTATGTTCACTGTGAAACAAAGTATTGCTCTCATTCAACTCAGGAACAAGAAATGTGAGCCTGCTAACATTTCCAGTACTGGTCATTTCTCTAAAGTGCTTGTCAATGCAATCAAATAAGAAAATTACGCCAGATTTGGTGGCTCAGCCTGTCATCCCAGCACTTTGGGAGACCAAGGTGAGTGAATTGCCTGAGCCCATGGGTTTGAGAACCGCCTGGGCAATCTTTTTTTTTTTT
>NW_007112343.1:0-727 GCF_000164805.1 Carlito syrichta
AAGACAGTGTTATGCTGACACTGTTCAGTTAAACCCCTCCAAGTCATATCAGTCTGGATACTTTGCAATATTTATATTTGCCTCAAACATAGAAAACATCAAAATGTTTCTTTCTGAAATATTAGATTTCTATTTGTATAAAAACTTAATATTTAAATTAAGTTTTTTATTATTATCTGAAAATATGAGGTAATCCATGCACTCTACCAAATCCTAATCTTTTTTTTTGTATGTCCTGTGATTTCTTTTAAACATTCACGAATGACTTTTGCTGATTGTAGCTTCTTATGTATGTATGAGAACAAGATTTTTTCAGTCTTTAAGGAACATGATTATTAAAAAGTATAATTCTGACATGGTATCTGAGAGACAATATTTCTTTTTTTTTTTTTTTTTTTTTTTTAATAATTAATCAGTATTTTTATTATAGTTTTGTGGGGTACAGTTAAGGGTTAGGTGTACAATTACGTTTCATTCAAACACCCTGTTAATAAAAGGTGTTTTCCCAGCCCCAGACAGATATTTGCTACTGTTAATCCCCTCCCCCTCCCCCCCATAGTTTCCCAGTACCGTCAGTCATTTTGTTATAGTATTACATTGGATGTTCAAGGTCCATTATATGAGTGAGAACATGTGATATTCTGATTTTTTTTTCTGTGTGAGGTCACTCAGTATTATAAAACTCTAGTTCCTCCAGGTTGCTGCAAAATTCATGATTTTTGTTCTT
>NW_007112344.1:0-727 GCF_000164805.1 Carlito syrichta
ATTCCAGCCCCTGGAGCTCAGGTGTGGGATGGACCAGAGCCCAGAAGGCCTCAGACTGTCTCACGTCAAGACACAAAAACTAAGGAGCTGCAGGGTGTTCCCTCCCTGCCCTCTCCTCAAGAAGCCCCAGCCTGTGTTCAGCAGGTAGTGTGTAAAGCCTACAGTTTGGAGCTAAAACTTGGAGCAAGAGCTTCAAGCCCCAGGTGCTAGACCCTGGAGTGGGTTGAATGATGACCCCATAACAAACATCTACATCCTAACACCTGAAACTTTTGAATGTAACTGTATTTGAAGAAAGGATCTTTGCAGATGTAACACATTTGAGACTTTCAGCATGGACTTTCTTGAATAATAGATTCTCCAGATGGACCCTAAATCCAATGGCAAGTGTCCTTATGAGAAACAGAAAAGGGAAGACAAAGACACACACACATACACACACACACACACACACACACACACACACACGAAGGCCATGTGAGGAGAACACAGATATTATATTGATGCAGCCACAAGCCCAGGGCACCTAGGGTCACCAGAGCCTGGCAGAGCCAGGAAAGATCCTCCCTGGAGTCTTTGGAGGGATTGTGGCCCTGCCCACTGCTGGATTCCAGACTTCTGGCCCCCAAAACTGTGAGAGGACAAACTCTTGTGCTAAGCCCCAAGTTGGTGGCGATTTGCTGCAGCAGCTGCATGACATGGTACCAGTCCCTCCTCATCCATGCTT
>NW_007112345.1:0-756 GCF_000164805.1 Carlito syrichta
GTGGCATTAAGGAGCCCCTGGTGGATGTGGTAGACCCCAAGCAGCCGGTCACCAATACCTGCCTCATAAAGGACATCTACACCATCAAGGTGGAAGGTTTGACCTTCACCTCCCCCTTCTGCCCTGAAGTGAAGCAGAATGACTACTGCAGGTCCTGGTGGAGTCAACACCAAGTTCACCCTGCCATAAGAGGACTGGCCTCTCCACCAGTCCCAAGTCTCCAAACACACACTAGAGGCCAATGGTATTCTACACAGAGGACTACCCAACAGCGAAGACGGGGAGGATTCCTTCAGCACCACCAGCATGCAGCCAACACCAAGAACGACTGGGACCTGGGCTTCACCATCAACCTGAACTTCAACGACCAGCTGTGCGAGCGGTCCTGCTCCACCAACTCCCGGAGACAGCACCTGGCTCTCCTGCCCTGGCCAGCCTGGACCTGCATGGGCCAAGGGACTGTGCATTCTTAGTGTGGGGAGGCACCTTTCCTCTCTCTCCCTCCTGCAGGAGGGGATTTTAGGGGCCTGGGCTGGGGGAAGGGCACATCACAACCCTATTTTTGATCATTTTTTTTTTTTGAGTTGGAGTCTCACTCTGTCACCCAGACTGGAGTGCAGTGGCCGCTCTCGGCCACCGCAGCCTCGACCTGCTGAGCTCCGGCGATCCTTCCACCCCAGCCTTCCAAGTAGCCGGAATTACAGGCATGCGCTACCACGCCCGGCTGATTTTTTGATTTTTTGTAGAGATGATGTC
>NW_007112346.1:0-749 GCF_000164805.1 Carlito syrichta
AGGGCGATTGCAGGGTCATATGGAAGGTCGATTTTTAGAGCTTTTAGGAATCGCCACACTGCTTTCCACAGAGGTTGCACTAGTTTACACTCCCACCAACAGTGTAGAAGTGTTCCCTTTTCACCACACCCTCTCCAGCAGCTGTTATTTTTTGAGTTGTTGATAATTGCCATTCTGACTGGAGTTAGGTGGTATCTCAGTGTGGTTTTGATTTGCATCTCCCTGATGATTAGTGAGGTTGAGCATTTCTTCATGTGTTTGTTGGCTGCTCGAATGTCTTCTTTTGTGAAGTGTCTGTTCATGTCTTTTGCCCATTTTATAATGGGGTTGTTTGTTTTCTTCTTTTCAGTACGCTTCAGTTCCTTGTAGATCCAGGATGTTAAGCCTTTGTCAGACCTAGAGTTGGCAAATACTTTTTCCCAGTCTGTAGGCTGTCTCCCTGCTCTCTTGATGGTTTCTTTGGCTTTGCAGAAGCTTGTCAGTTTAATAAGGTCCCATTTGTCTATCTTCTCTCTTAAGTCCTGTGGGTTTCGGGTTTTGTACAGGAATTGGATGCCAGTTCCGATTTCCATGAGAGTATTTCCTTCCTTTTCTAAGGTTCTTATGGTTTGAGGTTTTACATTTAGGTCTCTGATCCATTTGGAGTTAACCTTTGTGCATGGGGATAGATAGGGGGTCCTGTTTCATCTTCTGCATGTGGGCAGCCAATTTTTCCAGCACCATTTACTGAATAGGTCTCCTCTCCCCAT
>NW_007112348.1:0-1294 GCF_000164805.1 Carlito syrichta
TTCTCCCTCCTGCGATTCCTAAAGTTCTTCCAAGCCTTCCCCCATTTCCTTGGTGTAGAAGGTAAGACCCTCAAATCTCTCATCCAGTTTACTAAAAAACGATCATGGGTCACAAGCAATGAGAATACGTTCTGAGAAATGCATCACTAGGCAATTTTGTGGTTGTACAGACATCATGGAGTAGACACACAAACCTAGGTGGTACATCTATTTTATTGACATTTATATATTTCATATAAAAAACCAAATGTCCCAGCACCTTGGTGAACATCAACCATCTCCCCTCCCTGATCTGCAATGCCATCATCAAGTGCCATAGATTGCAATTCCATTTATGCCCTATTGTGTTCTCATGGAACCACGAGGCCTATTGTTGACTGAAATGTCATTGTGCACACATGACTGCAGTTTTTAAATAAACCCCCATTGTGTCCTGCTTTGTTCCTTCCCAATTCATTCTCAGACACCACCAAAGAGCTTTTCTAACTTGTAAATCCATCCACATTAATCTCCTACTCAAAATTCTTTAATTACATGTCATGGACTTAAATAATGATAATAACAATTATGACCTCTTTTATTTATTTATTTATTTTGAGTTCCTACAATGTCCTATTTGTCAGGAATTCAATAACGTGCATTTTAAATATATTTATAAAAAATGATATTTATGTCTATGTGAGCTGGCTTTACTCTGTCATACTTACTTCTTCTACACAAAATCAAATCCTTAATAGTTAACATTCTTAAGAATTTACTCCTATAATCTTCACAGCAACCTGGATGGACCTAGAATCTATAACACTGAGTGATCTATCAAAGAAACAAAGAATTGAGTATCATATTCTCACTTATAAGTGGACCTTGAACAAGTATCGTAATGCTATAAGAAAAGGATTGGCAGTAGTGGGAAACTGCCAGGGGAGTGTGGGGGTGGGAATTGGCAGTAGTGGGAATCTGTGGGGCACAACTCATCAACAAGGATACATGCATAATGAGCATTTGTATACCTAACCCTGGATTGTACCCCACATCTTTAAAATAAAAATAATAATTTAACTCCGATTTGTCAATCCTTACCTCATACAAAGCCTCACAAGCAGTTACTCTCCAGCCATACCAAAACATTAATTCCTCAAATAATAAAAATTCTGCCTACCTCCTTATTCATATAATTCCTTCTGCTTGAAATACTCACCTACCTTCGCTCCCAGGGACACAGTTCTCATCTAAGAGTTCACTTAGCTGCCACACCTGGGTTTGGTGACTAAGTATTATATAATCCGATGGTTCT
>NW_007112349.1:0-776 GCF_000164805.1 Carlito syrichta
GCATAGTAAAAAATAATTATATTTTTAATAATACCTTAAATCAATATAAGAATTAACAGTTCAGATGTAAATAATGCCCTTCCAATTTAGAAACTGCCATACTTCCCAGAGCTAAAGGAGTATTTTTCTTTTGTTATGGAAATGCATATAAAGTTTGTCAATTTACTCTTTACAAAAGTGCCACTCCACAATCAATAATGTATGATTAAATCAAACTAAAAATCTAGCCTAAGAAATCCTCTGTAATTGGATACTTGGGTCATTATATACCAACCACAACCTAACTTAGTAGGTAAACAAACTAGAAACCTAATTTAAGAGAATATTTATGTAGCAATAACTGAGTCTCGGCCAGTCCCAAGCATTGAAGCCAATCCTAGTCATTGAAGCCTGTGAACCACTCACAGGTGGCCAACTGTTTAAACTGTTTAAATAAGACAAATGCTGAGCTGTAACTAATCTAAATGTTTCTGTATCTGTTTTGGTTTTCACACATACTTTTGTTTTGTTTTATAAATTCTCTCTGACCACCTGACGTGCCAGAGTTTTTGTGAATCAGCTGTGATTCTGAGGGCTGCCTGATTCACAAATTATATCTTACTTTTCCAAATGATCTCTTTTAAATGTAATTTGTCTAATTTTCTTTTAATAGCATTCATAATTTACATGTTTCTGGGGGGTTGGAATAAACTTCATAGAAGCAGGGTACCAATGTACTTAAATAAGACCAGTTTGCAAAGATTGATAGATGTAACAACAGTTTTCTGGGGCTGCTC
>NW_007112350.1:0-1144 GCF_000164805.1 Carlito syrichta
CCGTGACCCTCTCGGCCCGGCACGCTGGCACGTGCCTGTACTTCCAGCCATCTGTCAGGCTGAGATGGAAGTATCCCCTGAGCCCAGTAGGTCGAGGCTGTGGTGGCCGTGAGCCTGCTACCGTTCTCCAGCCCGGGCGACAGAGCGAGACCGCAACTCAAAGAAAAAAAAAAGCGCAACCCTCGGTATGGATGATTCACGTGTGCCTCCTCGAGTCGTGGCAAGATCTAAAGCCATCGGTTTTGTAACCCTGAACTTAGCCAAGGGTTCGATGTGGAAGGACATGCCATTCAGCCCTATATTGAGCGAAAAGAGACGATGAACATAAACGTACCATTGAAAACAGATCCGGTCCATCGAGTGTGCAGATAGGGCAAGTCGGCTACGTGTGCTTGTCGCAGGGTGCTGGAATCGAGTCCTCGGGCCTTTGGGAAGCTCAGAGTGCAGAGCGCATCCGCCGATCCACGGGGGGGGGGGGAAGCTGAGGCCGTAAACCAGTGCCACACACACGGCCACCGAGTCCCACGGGGAGCTCACCGCTATGCCCCCGGCCTCTGAGTCCGATCGGTGATAAAAAGATCGCCGTCCTTAAGGACCATAAGGTCTACTGTAATCGGGTGTGAGCCATATAATCCGATCCCATATCTGACTGGTATTAAAAGGTAAAATTTTGGCCCGGTTTACGTATAATTTCCTGAACGGGCCATCGCCTCAAACCGATTCTCGTTAGGTTATCGCTATTAGCGATTCAACTTCCCGCTCCAAATTCTCGAATGGACAGATCTAAAGGTGGCCGGTCCGTTCCCTGGATGAGGTGAAACCCACCAGGGAAGCCCAGAGGCTCCTGAGACTAGGAAGTTGCCCACAGATTCACCGGTTCGAGTCATCGAACGTTCTAGCGTAGGAATAGGCCCACTCTAAATACACATTTCATGAGAACTGTTTTGCCGCTTAAATAGCAGCTTTAAGTCCCGTACCGGCTCTACCGTCCACCGAGGCTGTCGCTCGGGTCTGAGAACGGGGTCTCGCCGTTCAGACGTAGACTCTTCCACTCGGGAATGGTGTCTCTGAGGCTTGATGTTTGCAGACTTTGTGTGGGTGTGTGTGTGTGTGTGTGTGTGTGTGTGTGTGTGTGTGTCGGAGG